>NW_024582888.1:128035-133120 GCF_018398535.1 Haplochromis burtoni | reverse complement strand
GGATCTAGAAAAAGCTGCTAACTCTGAAATACTCTTCATGGCAAGAACAGGAACTGTGCGCTAAAACATTTCTGCTGTTATTTTTAATGCTGATCCTGCAGGAACTTTTAATTAAAACACAAACACAGAAATCCTAGATTTCTTTTTTTTTTTTTTTATTTCTTTAGTTTTATTTTCAGATTTTGTCAAAAATGTAAAATGAGTGACACCTGTGAAAACGTCTGATTAAAGGTTATTTTGTAAGGGACAGCAGGGACGTGCTTGAACAGCAAACGTCTTTATGTCCCTCGACCTTCTTTTTCTCACATTCTCCTTAAACTTCTTTCTTTGCCTGCGTCCCTCTCTAAATGACTGCCTCCAACACTGCCTTTAGTTCTATTATAACCCAGACTTTCAGGTAGCATTTGGTCCAGCCTGCTCTCTCTTTATAAACCACAGTCTCCTCATTGCTGAGCTCTTATAATAAAGTTGGATCAACATATTTTCTTCTTACTTCTACACTCAAAAACTGTTTATCTGCTGCTGATTCCTAAAACAAGAGTCTTTTGTGATGAAAGACGAGGAGCTAATACTATGTGCGCTGCTGCCTACATGCTGTTGAGTCATCTGATCCCTCACAGGACTGACAGTGAATGCATGAGGCAGCTGAACATATTTTAATAATTTATCACCATTATGCAAGCGACTATTACAGAGGTGTTACCAGCAAATGCACAAATTAACAATGTGGTTTTACGCCGGAATTTAACAGCAAAGATGGTCCAAAACATTCCTGTTACAGCCATTATTCATCATATCATTGAGCCATTCGAGCACTTATTTAAAAGAAGTCTGCGCTATGTTAACAGCTGGTTGTTACAATATTTCTTGATCTGTAATTGTGACACTTTAACAATTTTACTTACAAAAATATAGAGAAAAACAACTGAAGTGAGCTGACCGATGACATTAAAAAACTGTAAACTGCGTTTATAGCAAGCTGGGTTTAATCTAAATGAACAGAAATATATTATTTTGTTTGTTTGTTTTAGATGAATTTAAATAACAGAGGAAATAAATTTGGTAAATTAAACGGAACACCCACACATTTGGTCTCTACAACGGTGGATCACAGCTTTTGTCACTAGACCATCTTAAATAACCCACACTAGCGTTGCACTCATAAGGTAGTTATATATAATGCTCCAGTGTTTTTACAAGCATGAAGCTTAAAAAGGGTTTGAAAGGTGAGTTTTCCTCACTTCACCGTTTACACGCATTTCTGTGTGTTCAACTGTTTTCATCATTTTGTTTAACGTCTGATTTGTCCCCAAAGAAAAGTTCCCACCTTGTCCAGGCAGCTGACTTTCTCCGTCGGGTACACGATCTTGCCACAGCGGGCACACGGGGGGTTCATCTCCAGACCTCCGCTGCGCTCTCCTCCAAAGCTTAAATTCCGCTTGTTCACGCCGGGATGAAATGTTGTAAAACGAAGATCCGAAGCTCCAAAAAGCCCAAAGTTCTGTCAGCGAGGCTGTAAACTCAGTGAAGAAGCTGAACGACAGAGAGCGGCTCTGCTCTTCCTCTCACAGGCGCACCGTCCGGTGTGAAGGCTGGATGCTGAGCTGGGACCGATCACTCAATCTGAGAGCGCAAGCCAGCGGCAGTCAGAGCGCACACAGGAAGCGGGTTTACGATCCTTTCAAAGTCAAAGACACCGTTATAAAAGTGAAGCCAGGGCGGAAGTGCCTAAATTTCTATTCAGTTTTTTATATATATTGCACTAAATTGCAAAAACAGTCGGCTCGAGGCGCTTTATACTGTAAGATGTAGATTTTATGAATTTGAGAAACTGTTTTCTTCCACCACATGAATATTAATTTAAACACAACAAACATCAGCACAATGCACAGTATAATGTAAGGTAAGACTGAAATACGTTTAATAAGTCAACAAAGTAGAAGCAGAGCCAAAAATGTCTTTGTAAATGCAGCAAAAATAATAAATAAATCAAGCAAAATAAAGATGACATGACACTGAGCGGTTCACTACAACAATGCCATCCGTCCATCTTCTTTCCGATTATCCGGGGCTGCTGCCCCCGCGGATGGCTGAACTTCTCACCCCATCTCTAAGGGAGAGGCCAGCCACCCTTCAGAACAAGCCCGAGATACTTGAACTCCTCCACTTGGGGCAGGAACTCATCCCCGACCCGGAGGGGCAACTCCACCCTTTTCTCGGCTGAGGACCATGGCCCCAGATTTGGAGGTGCGATCCTCATTCCCCCTGCTTCACACTCGGCTGCGAACCGTTCCAAGGCGAGCTGGAGGCCCTCACCCGATGAAGCCAACAGAACCACATCATCTGCAAAAATCAGAGATGAGATCCTGAGGCCACCCAAGTGAAAGCCTCCGCCACTTGGCTGCGCCTAGAAATTCCTGTCCATAAAAATTATGAACAGAATCCGGAGACAAAAGGGCAGCCTGGCGGAGCCCATCACCCACAGGAACGAGTCCACTTATTGCCGGCTATGCGGACCAAACTCTTGCAAAGGTTGTAAATGGCCCTTAGCAATGGGCTAGACACCCCATACTCCAGCAGCACCTCCCACAGGACACAGTCATATGCCTTCTCCAAGTCCACACAACACAGGGGGAACAATGCGGCTTTCGTCCTGGTCGTGGAACACTGGACCAGCTCTTTATCATCTTGAGAATTAAGACAACCAGACTGGTTGGGAAAAACTCCCATTGTTAAATGGTAAATGGCCTGCATTTGTATAGGCTTTACTCAGTCCCTAAGGACCCCAAAGCGCTTTACACTACATTCAGTCATTCACACACTGGTGATGGCAGCTACATTGTAGCCACAGCTGCCCTGGGGCGCACTGACAGAGGCGAGGCTGCCAGACACTGGCGCCACCGGGCCCTCTGACCACCACCAGTAGGCAAACACGGGGTTAGAAACTTGCCCAAGGATATTTGGCCTGGGATCGAACCACCGACCTTCTGATTAGTGGCTGACCTGCTCTGCCACCTGAGCTACAACCACCCTCTCCTGTATCCAAGGTTCAACTAAGGGACGGACTCTCCTTTCCAGCACCCTGGCATAGACTTTCCCGGGGAGGCTGAGGAGTCTGATTTCCCCTATAGTAGGAACACCCCCCCCAACTCCCTTCTTAAAAATGAGGACCACCACCCCGGTCTGCCAGTACAACAATCTGATGATTATTAAAGCGAATGTTGAGTGTTGTGAGCGCAAGTTGAATAAACCGTGTGATGCATCAAACTGCGTGTTTCGAAAGACGTCCTGTAGACTGTCTGTCCTTGTGGAGATGAAACTGAATCAGTCTGTTGCACTCTCAGACATCCTGGATTTAACTTATTCAGATTTATGTAATATAAGCTATTCTATAGTGGGCTAACCAGTCAAATGATATACTGACAGAGTGCTTGCACTTTAGGTTACTGTCGAAGTTTCATGTTAAATATTGCTTACCTTATCATGTCTCAATAAAATGAGATAAAACAATACAAACTGCTCACCTGGAAACAATCAGAAGCTTATCTTTAAATCTTTACTTCTGCCTTTGATGCCAGCCTGTAAATACTGAGATCAAATGTTAGTTTGGTTTACTCACAATACAGCATTAATGTGGACACCAGAGTGCAGATGTAGAATAATTTAGTATTATATTTCACACATACAGACACTAACTTAGGGTGAAATTTAGCTGTCTAAAGATGTGAGCACAGATTCTGTGATTGTCCTGCTTTTGGTTTCCTTTGTGCAGGATATCAAACCGTGGCTTCATCAGGTTTCACCTGCAGTGAGTTTAAGAGCACTCTTATTGAGCAAATGCCTCCCCCTGCTGGCTGATGAAGGTACAAACAGTTTAAGGGAAATGATCTTGTAAGACACTTTCAAGTAAATTAATTTGATACGTTATTAAAGGCCGTCTTAAAGCAAAACTAGAAACTGAAAATCTAAAAATAAAAGTGAGAATAAATAATGCTGAAAAACACCCTAAAGAGCAGACTAAAATCTAACTCACATTATTGCATAATTTCAAAACAAATCAGGAATTTACAGGTAAATGTGTTTAGCTGTTTGGTTTCTGTCAGATTTGTTGAAACAGATTCAAACACACATTAAAGACACTTTAATGTTTGTTTCCCTTTATTTAAACTCAGACTAGGATGTTGAAATCACTGTCATCATTCAGCTGTCTTTACAAAAAGTGCGTTTGTGGATCTTTAAATCAGAAACATACAGAGAAATGTGTGCTTCCTGCCATAAATAACATGTGAGATCTGCAGTAAAAACAATTTATAAACATTTTCCGGCACCGTTTCAAAAGTACCGATTTGGCACCGGTATCGGATAAAACCTAAACTATACCCATCCCTATTCATGTTAGTGGAAGGTCTTTTGGATTTTATGTTTTTGAAAGCTTTCTCAAAATTTCTGACAATTATCTCAATATTTTGGAAAAACAAAGTAAAGTTTTAACTTCTAATTGAATTATTTCTAATTAAAAATTTCTACAAATTTCCCAGATGATTATCTCAGTAATTAATAAAAACAGGACACATTTTTTGTAGCCAAGTGAATGCATTTCACTTTCGTAGGCTAGAGCATTTTAAGACCATTTTAAAAAAGAATCAGTATCCATATGTTTTATGAAATGTTGTATGACATGTAATCATTATATTTTTCCTATAAACCTATAATTTTTTTTTTTTAAAAATTGAAACAATGTTACTGGAGATGATTTCTACTGGAATACCCAAATAATTAACAATATAATTTTCAGGAGCTCTAGTTTTAAGAGCTCTTTGAAATGTTGTGCATTACACGTAGCTGATAAAATAAATAGTCTTATCCTTTTTCTATCCATGTACATGTGATAGTTGTCGTTTTCTGTGTCTGTCTGTGTCCTCTGTGCTGTAACTTTACATCATGTTGCCAGCCTTTGATTGAAACCTTCCTTCCCCAGCCATCAAATGCTCAGGAAACATCCTATCAGGGTCTACACTTTCAGATCCTTACAACACCTCAGAGACACCTCAAAGATTTCTCAGACCTTTTTTTTGAGCCTCGAAG
>NW_024582888.1:123586-128010 GCF_018398535.1 Haplochromis burtoni | reverse complement strand
TAATTTTATAGAACTTTTTGAAACAAATCAATTTATTTTAATGCAAATTTTTTTCAAAGAATTATCTTCACCTGTCAGATTTGGTTTCACACAGTCACAACAACTTAACAGAAGAAGTCTAACGTCTGTGACAAATGTTCAAGCAAAAAGTCACTGAATGACCATTAGATAATGCAGCTGCAATTGATGAAATTAAATTATATGGTTTCAGAATAAAATTAAAAAAAAATGTCTTTCTTCACTCACTTCAGTTGTCAAAGAAAGATAAAAATGACTTTGGCGTCATTAAAGAAACACATTATGATCCATAAAATATCCGTTCAGTTTAACCTGAGGCGCTGACAGAGGATGTGATCATTCTCATGGAGAAAGTGAACTCACTCCTCACAGTGTTGATAACAAAACGTGCCTTTTCCCCTCTGTTTTTCATTGCATCTGCTGCCTCCCTCTCTGCATCAGTTATCACCTTTTTCTCCAGCAGTTTGTCGATCAGGCTGCTGAGAACAGGTTCTGATATCCCTTCAATGAAGCAGCTTCTGTGTGTTTAACAGCCTCTCGAAGGAGGACGACTAAGTTCCCACTGTAGGGGAGAAAAGACATCTCTTTCCAAAACACAGGTGGAGCTGCTCTTATCTTTCAGACTGAGGTCAACATCTGTGAGGATTCTTAAAATCACCTGGAATGTCGTGAAGTAGCTGTCGTAGTACTCATCATCAAAATCACGGATCACGATGTTCCTTGGAAGCAACAACACACTGAGGATGGATCTGGGATCAGGATCAACTGGGGGTTTGTAGAAGAGCAGAACCAAAGCTTGGACTGGGTCAGGAGGAGAGTCTTCATCCTGAGGTGAGGATTATTAAACTCGATGCCTTCATCATTCACATGAGCGACCTGCAAGAACTGACCTCCACCTGTGGAGATGAGCTCACAGTGTGGGAGACAAAGCTGACACACAGACTGCTGCTGACATTTGATGTCAAACAGGGGTCCTGCAGGCTTCTTGTGGTGTTGGGCCAGCAGCCTCCTGTTCCAAGGGACAGTCCTGTAAACCACGTCTCCTTCTGCCTTCATTAAAAAGCACCAGGCCGGTCACACTGCACTGGTACAGGCAGGTTTCATCATTAAAAATCATCATTAATAACAGGTGTGAAGACCTTTAACAGCATATCAGGTGAGCTGTTTACTTGTGTGACGTTGTTTGCACAGAGCATTTTGCTCAGTGAGACCATGCTGTGAGAACAAGGCAAGAGGCAGGATGTCCTCCAGGGCCCACTGAAATTACTGGAGAAGTGAAAGAGAGGATAAGCTGAGAGTGGAGCAGATTTTCATTAAAGTTTATTTAATCATCATCCAACACAGTTTCAGACTCCATATTAATGCGTTTCATGACTTCTTCATAGTCAGAACTGCTACCTGCTGCTGATTCGTCAACAAAAGGTGAACAAGTGTCATTAAGACCATCTCGTGTTGCCTGAAGAGGCTGACGGATATCTGGTCTTGACCCAAGGGCATCTTGTGTCGCCTGAAGGGCATGTTCTGTTGCCCGAAGGGCATCTTGTGCTGCATGAAGGGCATGTTGTGTTGCCCGAAGAGTATCTTGTTTCGCCTGAAGGGCATCTTGTGTTGCCTGAAGAGAATCTTGTTTCGCCTGAAGGGCATCTTGTGTTGCCTGAAGAGAATCTTGTTTCGCCTGAAGGGCCTCTTGTGTTGCCCGAATGGCTTCTTGTTTTGCCTGAAGGACCTGAGAGGCATGTTGTTTTGCCTCGAGGGCCCGAAGTGCATCTTGCTTTGCATGAATGGCATTTTGTTTTGCCTGAAGGGCATCTTGTTGTGCCTGAAGGGCATCTTGTTTTACCTGAAGGGCCCGAAGGGCGTCTTGTTTTGCCCGAAGGTCATCTTGTGTTACCTGAAGGAGCCGAAGGTTATCTTGTGTTGCCTGAAGGACCCGAAGGTCATCTCGTTTTGCCCGAAAGGTATCTTGTGTTGCCCGAAGGGCGTCTTGTGTTGCCCGAAGTGCATCTTGCGTTGCCCGAAGGGCGTCTTGTTTTACCTGAAGGGCGTCTTGTGTTGTTTGAAGGGCCTGAAGGCCATCTTGTGTTGGTCGAAGGAACTGAACGGTATCTTGTCTTGGCTGAAAAGCCCTAACGGCATCTTGTGTTGGTCGATGGGCCGACGGCATCTTGTGTTGGTGGAAGGAACCGAACAGCATCTTGTGTTGGTGAAGGGAACTGTACGGATATCTTGTCTTGGCTGAAAAGCCCTAACGGCATCTTGTGTTCGGTCGATGGGCCGAACGGCATCTTGTGTTGGTCGAAGGAACTGAACAGGCATCTTGTGTTGGCTGAAAGGAACTGTACGATCTTGTGTTGGTCGAAGGGGCTGAACAGCATCTTGTGTTGGCTGAAAGAACTGTACGGCATCTTGTGTTGGTCGAAGGGCATCTTGCGCTGCCTGAACTGAAGTTAGTTCAGCTCTTGCTGTTCTATTCCGTGTTGGACTGTACATCTTGTTCTAGTGGCTGTTATGCACCCAGGTATGAACATCCAATGATATACAAGAGTTGAAAAACAAGCTTACTGAGAATTTAGGGATGAACTTCTAAAACACTGGTTTAGAGGCTGAGACACGGGTTTATTCTGGATCATTAGGTTACGATCTAACTTCGGAGTCTTCTTTTTCTCCTGTGCTTTCGCTTCCACTCGAAGTTTCACTTCTTGATTTTTTATGTTAAGCGATATATCCAAATTCCTCCATCAAGGGAAATTGAGCTTGCCTTTGTTTTCAATGACCACTGAAAATGTTATGAACTATTCAAAACATTTTACAGCGACTTTGGCTGTTGGAGTTTTCCCCTGGTGGAAAACACAGAATAAAATTCATTAACTAATTAAAACTCTTATAAACACAGTGCCTCACAGTGTTTATTTTAATGCGACAATGGTAAATGATTTATTAACTCATTCACTGCCATTGACGTCTATAGCCGTCAATGGCAGTGAATGAGTCAATGGGTTTAACTCATTCACTGCCAATGGCTGGCAGGGGTGACTATGTAACCTTAAAAAAAAAACCCCAAAACTTTCAATCAACTAGTATAGACCAGGGGTGTCGAACTCCGACCTCGAGGGCGGTGTCCTGCAGGTTTTAGATAACACCAGTCAGCACACTTGAATCAAATGATTAGGTCATTACCAGGCCTCTGGAGAACTTCAAGACATGTCGAGGAGGTAATTTAGCCATTTAAATCAGCAGTGGGACAAGGACAATCTAAAACCTGCCTGAGAGATGTCCAATAACAGAAGTCCCATTGCCTGTCCTTGTTAAATTACATACAATAGCTAGAGCACCTGTGTCAGGTCAACTTGTGCTCTTCTATTTCTTATTTTATTATTTTTAAGGCAGTAGTGTAAGCAGCTCTCTCTACTCCCTGCCCTCGGGACTTAAAGATGATGAGTCATTTCTTGTGCCCTCCCATTTTATGCCTGCTCCCTTATTTCTGACATTAGAAGCTCATTGTGTTGCTTTTCACAGCCTTAGTTATCTCTGGTCTCCCTTTTTGAATGCATTGAGTTCATTTCGCAGCTCTTTCACTCTCTCTTCTTTTTATCATCTTTCTCTTGTCCCTTTAGGTTGCTGGAACCTTGTCTTTCTACTATCACACTCACTTCTACTTTCTTCTCATTTCACTTTTATTGTCGCTCTCTGTTAAGTTTTCTCTTCTTGCTTTTCATTTTCATCTCCTCAGCAGCTGGGGCAATAGATGCGGTCAGCGGAATTACTTATTGTGTATGATTTTTTTCTTATATTAAAAAAATAGACCTAAATGTGTTCATTGGCCATCATACTGTCACAAGTGAAACTGATTAAACAAAGCAAATAGCATTAGCATGCTGACATGCTCATAAGACCTCCTGTCTGCAGTAATTTCATGGCATTCCCATTTGATAAGATTTTAGATGAACACTGGTTTACCTGAAGCCATGCTACTAGTTGTACAGGATTTTCCCAACACTAAGATTTCAAACAACATTTCAAACAAAAACTCTAATTTAAAATGTGTCTACTTCTTTTTTCTTTACATACTTTTTCCCTGTAACCCACATGTAACACTGAGATGTAGCGTGGCATTTCGTGTGGGAGAGTTTGTACGGAGCCCCGCAGGGGACATGGGAGAAAAAAAAATTAAGACGGACTTTTGCAAAAGTCTGTACCATACACCTCCAAATCAGCACTGAAACCTTAGAAACAACCACAGCGATGGAGGACACACACCTATTTGAGCGATTCATCGATTTTTACTTTGAGCGTGGACTAAACTATAAAGACATTAAAACTGTGCTTTGCAGTAGACACAGTTTTCATATAAGCGAAAGACATCTGAAGAGAGTTCTTAGCGCAAGGGGACACACTCGCCACAAAGC
>NW_024582888.1:121318-123566 GCF_018398535.1 Haplochromis burtoni | reverse complement strand
TGTGGTGTTGGGCCAGCAGCCTCCTGTTCCAAGGGACAGTCCTGTGAACCACGTCTCCTTCTGCCTTCATTAAAAAGACCAGGCCGGTCACACTGCACTGGTACAGGCAGGTTTCATCATTAAAAATCATCATTAATAACAGGTGTGAAGACCTTTAACAGCATATCAGGTGAGCTGTTTACTTGTGCGACGTTGTTTGCACAGGGTATTTTGCTCAGTGAGACCATGCTGTGAGAACAAGGCAAGAGGCAGGATGTCCTCCAGGGCCCACTGAAATTACTGGAGAAGTGAAAGAGGATAAGCTGAGAGTGGAGCAGATTTTCATTAAAGTTTATTTAATCATCATCCAACACAGTTTCAGACTCCATATTAATGCGTTTCATGACTTCTTCATAGTCAGAACTGCTACCTGCTGCTGATTCGTCAACAAAAGGTGAACAAGTGTCATTAAGACCATCTCGTGTTGCCTGAAGAGGCTGACGGATATCTGGTCTTGACCCAAGGGCATCTTGTGTCGCCTGAAGGGCATGTTCTGTTGCCCGAAGGGCATCTTGTGCTGCATGAAGGGCATGTTGTGTTGCCCGAAGAGAATCTTGTTTCGCCTGAAGGGCATCTTGTGTTGCCCGAAGAGAATCTTGTTTCGCCTGAAGGGCATCTTGTGTTGCCCGAAGAGAATCTTGTTTCGCCTGAAGGGCATCTTGTGTTGCCTGAAGAGAATCTTGTTTCGCCTGAAGGGCATCTTGTGTTGCCTGAAGAGAATCTTGTTTCGCCTGAAGGGCCTCTTGTGTTGCCCGAATGGCTTCTTGTTTTGCCTGAAGGACCTGAGAGGCATGTTGTTTTGCCTCGAGGGCCCGAAGTGCATCTTGCTTTGCATGAATGGCATTTTGTTTTGCCTGAAGGGCATCTTGTTGTGCCTGAAGGGCATCTTGTTTTACCTGAAGGGCCCGAAGGGCGTCTTGTTTTGCCCGAAGGTCATCTTGTGTTACCTGAAGGAGCCGAAGGTTATCTTGTGTTGCCTGAAGGACCCGAAGGTCATCTCGTTTTGCCCGAAAGGTATCTTGTGTTGCCCGAAGGGCGTCTTGTGTTGCCCGAAGTGCATCTTGCGTTGCCCGAAGGGCATCTTGTTTTACCTGAAGGGCGTCTTGTGTTGTTTGAAGGGCCTGAAGGCCATCTTGTGTTGGTCGAAGGAACTGAACGGTATCTTGTCTTGGCTGAAAAGCCCTAACGGCATCTTGTGTTCGTCGATGGGCCCGAACGGCATCTTGTGTTGGTCGAAGGAACCGAACGGCATCTTGTGTTGGTCGAAGGAACTGTACGGTATCTTGTCTTGGCTGAAAAGCCCTAACGGCATCTTGTGTTGGTCGATGGGCCCAAACGGCATCTTGTGTTGGTGGAAGGAACCGAACAGCATCTTGTGTTGGCTGAAAGAACTGTACGGCATCTTGTGTTGGTCGAAGGGGCTGAACAGCATCTTGTGTTGGCTGAAAGAACTGTACAGCATCTTGTGTTGGTCGAAGGGCATCTTGCGCTGCCTGAACTGAAGTTAGTTCAGCTCTTGCTGTTCTATTCCGTGTTGGACTGTACATCTTGTTCTAGTGGCTGTTATGCACCCAGGTATGAACATCCAATGATATACAAGAGTTGAAAAACAAGCTTACTGAGAATTTAGGGATGAACTTCTAAAACACTGGTTTAGAGGCTGAGACACGGGTTTATTCTGGATCATTAGGTTACGATCTAACTTCGGAGTCTTCTTTTTCTCCTGTGCTTTCGCTTCCACTCAAAGTTTCACTTCTTGATTTTTTATGTTAAGCGATATATCCAAATTCCTCCATCAAGGGAAATTGAGCTTGCCTTTGTTTTCAATGACCACTGAAAATGTTATGAACTATTCAAAACATTTTACAGCGACTTTGGCTGTTGGAGTTTTCCCCTGGTGGAAAACACAGAATAAAATTCATTAACTAATTAAAACTCTTATAAACACAGTGCCTCACAGTGTTTATTTTAATGCGACAATGGTAAATGATTTATTAACTCATTCACTGCCATTGACGTCTATAGCCGTCAATGGCAGTGAATGAGTCAATGGGTTTAACTCATTCACTGCCAATGGCTGGCAGTGAATGAGTTAACTATGTAACCTTAAAAAAAACCCCAAAACTTTCAATCAACAGTATAGACCAGGGGTGTCGAACTCCAGACCTCGAGGGGCGGTGTCCTGCAGGTTTTAGATAACACCAGTCAG
>NW_024582888.1:117730-119242 GCF_018398535.1 Haplochromis burtoni | reverse complement strand
CCAAAGACTATTACCTCAGTTTTGTTTTTGTTTAGCTGGAGAAAATTGTGGCACAACCAGTCATTAATTTCCTCAATGCATTTACCAAGAGCCTGTACAGGGCATGCAAGGCAACAACTGAACAAGAAGCAGAAACTAAAGACTACTGCGCATGAAACATGCTTTAAATAAAAGAATCAGACGATTTTAAACCGAAACTGAATGACTTACGGGGACGTTATACTACTACTGTTCTATCGAAATTTTAAACGAATATCCTCATGTGTGGCTCTCATTTTTCTTAGAAACAAAAATTAGGTAAAAAAATAAACAAATAAACTGCTAATTCTTTGTTTTTACATTTATCGGGTCCCAATATGCCCGAATATCAAAGAGAAATAAAAAAAAATGCATGCCATGGAAGAGTTCGGGTCTTAGGAGGTTAACGTTACTTCATAGTACACATTTGCTTTACATTTCCTCGCTTTCTGTCTGTCACACCAGATCTGCTCATATTAATCGAGGCCTATGTTTCAAATAATCAGGTCTACAGGTAATCCGTGTAAACAAACCCCACCGAGACCCTTCCTTCAAAACTTTGATACATTTTAAAAGTGTAACTGTTATAGATAAATTTGCTAGAGATGCTCTCGTGTTTCCTTACCTGCTGCTGGAGCTCCCATGTTAAATCCAATCTCGCATTTCCTCCTTCGACTCGAATAATTAAATAAATAAATTAAAAAGTGCGAGTTACTCTGTCGATGTTACTCAGGTGAAGACGTACACGTTTCTAATCTTCTCCAGTTATTTCAAAACTCCGCTAATGAATAGTCCCGCCCACCTTTTATTCAGGTGCGTCTTCTTTTTCTTCTTCTTCTTGATATTATTTATTGACGGTTTGCAAACAGCAAAATAGTGCTTTACCGCCACCAACTGGTTGGAGTCTTGACTGAAATGTGAAAATCAATCAAATCCTCTCAAACAAATGCGTCTGCCTTAACGTTTGCTGGATCTCTATCAGGATGTCAGGTCTGCAGTCTGAGTGACTGTCTTGTAAACTGGCCAATGATGAACTCGAGTCTGAGCATAACACAGATCTCAGCGGGTTTGCATCTTCAATCCACTGGACAGCTAGCAGTGTTGAAACCACTTCTCCTGTTTACACTGAATCATCACTGATCCCTTTCCTTACTTTGATATTAAACTCATATGCCCGCACTGTATGTGAGTTTATTTTATTCCAGATTCGATTTTTTTTAAAGTAGACCAAACACTTTATTTAAACATTATCCATTTCCTAATTTAGAAAGGAACTCCTAGCTTTAAAGGATGTGTTGATACTTTTCCTTGTTGTTTTTTCAGGTTGTTTATTAAACAAAGGATAAATTAGATTGTTGAATGAAGTAGTACCATAAGACATCTTACGTATTAACGTTTGCGGCCATGTGACCTAGAGAATATGAAACAAAGAAAAAATATGTCTGTTAAGTAATACACAATATATAGAGATATACAGTAATATAAAACAAACGT
>NW_024582888.1:115090-116965 GCF_018398535.1 Haplochromis burtoni | reverse complement strand
ACTCTTATTGAGCAAATGCCTCCCCCTGCTGGCTGATGAAGGTACAAACAGTTTAAATTATTTTGTTGGACGTTTCAAAGCAAATTAATGTACTTTAAGGTACAAAAGAGTACCTTAAATTAAATTAAATTAAATTGATACCTTATTAAAGGCTGTCTTAAAACTGAAAAACATTGTTTCACCTTACCATAAACAAGTTAAATAACCATGGGGACAAGTAATTATATTTAATAAATCAAACTAGAAACTGAAATCCAAAAATTAAAGTGAGAATAAATAATGCTGAAAAAATAGCCTAAAGAGCAGAGTAAACGGTAAGTCACAGTACTGTATAGTTTGAAAACAATGCGGGAATTTAAAGGTAAATGTGTTTAGCTTGCGCCTTCAACACGTGTACATTCAAATTTTGGAACAGGCTCAACTTTGCTCTTGTTTAATGGTTTTTAGCTGCTCCCAAAAGTCGTTTTATGGCTTTAATATTTCCAACTGATAAGGAGACTTACTGCATGTCCAAAGGCTTTAGACATCCACTTCGTCTGATGACAGTATCAAACTACAGAGCACTGCTTTTACTAAAATTCAACATTTTCAGATGAAAATTTGGCTGCAGTTTTTTTTCTTTATTTCACTGCAACATCCCCCAGAAATGCCAGTTTTTAGGATGCTATTCTTGCAGATTCCATTTTTTATATTTATGCTTTTGTAGGGAGTGTTTCTAATACACACGTTGCCACTGTGTTTTGTACAATCAGCTTTTCAAAGAGCACATAGAGTGCACAGAAAGCTCTGCTTTTACTTTGAGCAGTCTGTTTTATTTTGTCTCATGCGTGTAAATTTTTCAAAGAAGATTTGCATCAGTTTGATTTTGTTACCACAAACTTTGTGTGAAGTTCACAACAGAGGTAAAGAGATTTAAATACACCAGTTTAAAGAGGCAGGGGTTGGACCAGCTGCACAGGACAGGTGAAGAGTGTCAGGGGAGCATTTTAAAAGATGGTTAATGTCAGATTTAGATGATTACGGATTTGTCCTTAGCCACCTTTGTCCCCAAAGCCACTCTGCTTTTTAACTCCAGCCGATATTTCCATTTTCCATTTCCCACACCCATAAACATAAACTACACTCTTCTTATACTACCGACACTTTATTCACTTTTAGTCACAGTTATTTATTCACCTTTCAGTCACTTTCATTTTAAAACTGTGTAATTTTAAAACTGTATATTCTGTGTATTTATTATTTCACTCTTATTGTCCTTATCTTTAACGTTATGCTGCTATGTTGTTTCTTAATTGTCCCTTGGTGATAAATAAAGTCTTCTGATTCTGATTTTGTTGACAAGATTAAATAACACATCCATCAGAGTTCAGCAACATTTCAGTTTGATTAAATTAAAGTTTTAAACTATACAGGGTTTAATTTCTCATCTGACATAGTGATTATATTGAACATGTCAGTGATTGAAGCAAGAATACAAGCAAAGTGTTACAAACTTGAAGAAACACAGAAAAGATCATCAGACATTAATTTAATCAGTTTCCAGCATTCATTCATAGTGAAATGTTGAACTCTTTCCTGCTGGACCTAAGAGCAGCGTTCGATACCGTTGACCATATTTTATTACAGCTGTTATTAAATGGAGAGTCCTCTTCACACACTGAGGTTAATTATGAAGCTCTACAGGGTTTCATGCTGGGACCATTTCTATTTATATTATCCATGCTTCAGAAAGCATATCATACATGTTCACATACTTTTAATGCTCATTATTATGTGCTTCTAAATTCAGATAAAACTGAGGACATCGTACTGGATGTAAAATTCTTAGTAACACTGTGACTAACAAGATCCTTACTCTGGATGGCATTGCCTTGA
>NW_024582888.1:111222-113342 GCF_018398535.1 Haplochromis burtoni | reverse complement strand
CTAGTAAAGCGCTATATAAATACAGGCAATTTTACCATTTACACACATGCAGGTAATTGCTTCACTTTCTCCCCGCAAATGCTACAAAAAAATCTGTTCAGTTTAACCTGAGGTGCTCAAAGAGGGTTTTGTCAAGCTCACGGAGAAAGTTAATCAACTCTGAACTGGCATCATCACCTTTACTCCTCACAGTGTCGATAACAAAACGAGCCTCTTCCCTTTTGTTTTCCATCGCGTCCGCTGCCTCCCTCTCTGCATCAGTTATCACCTTTTTCTCCAGCAGTTTGTCGATCAGGCTGCTGAGATTAGGTCCTGATATCCCTTCAATGAAGCAGCTTCGTGTGTTTAACAGCCTCTCAGAAGGAGAAAGATTTATAGTTCCCACTGTAGGGGAGAAAATACATAGATCTCTTTCCCAAACACAGGTGGAGCTGCTCTTCTCTTTCAGACTCAGGCTAATATCTCTGAAGACTATTCTTAAAATCACCTGGAATGTCGTGAAGTAGCTGTCGTGGTACTCTTCATCAAATTCGGCCTCTATTGGCTGAACTAGAACTGAGTCATCTTCAGGAACAGTGGACAGAGTGTAAACCTGCTTTGGATGCAGTTTGCAATGAGGAGATGTATCTATGTACCTCTCATCCCCATTTAGTTTCCTCCTGGTGCGCTGTACATCACGGATCACGATGTTCCTTGGCAACAACAAAACATTGAGGATGGATCTGAGATCAGGCTCAACTGGGGGTTTGTAGAAGAGCAGAACCAAAGCTTGGACTGGGTCAGGAGGAGAGTCTTCATCCTTCACATTACCATAACCAGAAAACCCTGTGATGTTTATAACAACGTGACTTTCCGTTATCCGCTGAGGGGTGATAAACTCGATGCCCTCATCCTTCACATGAGCGACCTGCAAGAACTGACCTCCACCTGTGGAGATGAGCTCACAGTGTGGGAGACAAAGCTGACACACAGACTGCTGCTGACATTTGATGTCAAACAGGGGTCCTGCAGGCTTCTTGTGGTGTTGGGCCAGCAGCCTCCTGTTCCAAGGGACAGTCCTGTGAACCACGTCTCCTTCTGCCTTCATTAAAAAGACCAGGCCGGTCACACTGCACTGGTACAGGCAGGTTTCATCATTAAAAATCATCATTAATAACAGGTGTGAAGACCTTTAACAGCATATCAGGTGAGCTGTTTACTTGTGCGACGTTGTTTGCACAGGGTATTTTGCTCAGTGAGACCATGCTGTGAGAACAAGGCAAGAGGCAGGATGTCCTCCAGGGCCCACTGAAATTACTGGAGAAGTGAAAGAGGATAAGCTGAGAGTGGAGCAGATTTTCATTAAAGTTTATTTAATCATCATCCAACACAGTTTCAGACTCCATATTAATGCGTTTCATGACTTCTTCATAGTCAGAACTGCTACCTGCTGCTGATTCGTCAACAAAAGGTGAACAAGTGTCATTAAGACCATCTCGTGTTGCCTGAAGAGGCTGACGGATATCTGGTCTTGACCCAAGGGCATCTTGTGTCGCCTGAAGGGCATGTTCTGTTGCCCGAAGGGCATCTTGTGCTGCATGAAGGGCATGTTGTGTTGCCCGAAGAGAATCTTGTTTCGCCTGAAGGGCATCTTGTGTTGCCCGAAGAGAATCTTGTTTCGCCTGAAGGGCATCTTGTGTTGCCCGAAGAGAATCTTGTTTCGCCTGAAGGGCATCTTGTGTTGCCTGAAGAGAATCTTGTTTCGCCTGAAGGGCATCTTGTGTTGCCTGAAGAGAATCTTGTTTCGCCTGAAGGGCCTCTTGTGTTGCCCGAATGGCTTCTTGTTTTGCCTGAAGGACCTGAGAGGCATGTTGTTTTGCCTCGAGGGCCCGAAGTGCATCTTGCTTTGCATGAATGGCATTTTGTTTTGCCTGAAGGGCATCTTGTTGTGCCTGAAGGGCATCTTGTTTTACCTGAAGGGCCCGAAGGGCGTCTTGTTTTGCCCGAAGGTCATCTTGTGTTACCTGAAGGAGCCGAAGGTTATCTTGTGTTGCCTGAAGGACCCGAAGGTCATCTCGTTTTGCCCGAAAGGTATCTTGTGTTGCCCGAAGGGCGTCTTGTGTTGCCCGAAGTGCATCTTG
>NW_024582888.1:106220-110887 GCF_018398535.1 Haplochromis burtoni | reverse complement strand
TGCTTAGGCTGCTGCCCCCGCGACCCCAGAAAATGGATGGATGGATTTCATTCAGGTTTTGTGAAGGGATTATGTTCTTGTTCTATATTGGTTTTCTTCTTTTCTGTATTATGTTATTTTGGCAATTTGGAGTGTCTGTTATTTGAGCGTTCATCTGATAACCAGTAGAAGGCAGCAGGTGGGAGAAGTTCATAGTTTTATTTAGGAGTTGAAGCTGAATCAAAACTGCTTTCAGGATCTTAATGGGACACTTTGAAGTCTTCTTGGCAAAGTTGAGACCACATCTAACGAGGCAGAGAAATCATTTCAGAGACTGTTTCTTCTCATTGTATGTTCAGTGTTGATGCACATTTTGATTCACTTGTGCAGTGATCTGATTGATGAGATCTGTTATGCTGGGAAAATTGAGCTTGGTCCAAAAAAATAAATTCTGCAAATTCATCATGTGAAGTCAGGCAGTTGGTGTAAACAGCTGCATGAAGAACAGACAAATAATTTTGTAAAGTTTGAAAGTAAATTTATATGTCATTTAATAAACAATGGAGTGTTTATGAGGATTACAGAGCTAGTTATGTAACCATTTTATTTTTACATTTGATGGTTACATGTTTTGATATTTACATATTTGAATGTTTACACATGCACTTTCAAAGCAGTAATAAGTACGTACTGAATGCTGCAGTTACCTGAGTCTAGGATTTCCTGGCTTCTGATTGGCTAGCGAAGTCTCATGGGGGCTGCACACAGGAAGTGTTGTTTTTGTTGTGTGGAGATTAAAGGTGCTGCTAAGAAAGTTATCCATCTTCATCTTGCTGTTTCTAATAGTTCAGAGCCACATAACGAACCGTCACGTTACATTTTTAACACCTGAAATGTTCACATGGGTCGAGCGTGTGAAGGCCTCCAGTGTCATTGTGAGGAAACTCAAAACAAACTTCATTACATGCACAAGTAATTTATTTTCATTCTTTCTTTTTAATTACAGGGCGATTGATTCAGATAGACAATACATAGCATTTAGTACTCAAAAAAAGTTGGATTCAAGTCAAATTTACCGTGAACACTGAATCATAAAGTGGACAAATCTTCAGCAAATACAAAATATTTTAAGACTTGACAACAATAAGCAATCACATCAGATCATTTGGGGCCAACAAGATCAAATTCCTGCTGCTTGTTTTAACCTCATAAAAAAAATCCACAAATACACAACAGAGATGGATCAAATATATACAGATACATCTGGAAATTACTGCACAATAACAATTTTAGTTTATTTTTTTTAGCTAAAACACATTAAAGTTGCAAATATGTGTTTAATATGAGGTTAAAGTGCAGACATTTACTTTTAATTTTGGGAGTTAAAAAAACTAAAATAATGGATTAACTGTTTGAATTTTTTTATACACTCTTATATTTCACATTAACAATTCTGTTAAAAGCTGTTTCAAATTATGAAGATAAAATGTGGTTCGTGTTTGCACTTTTTTTACTCACTACATCCAGTCAAAGGAAATCTCAGTTTAAACTAAAGATATTATTATTATTATATGTTAATTGTTGCTATCAGCCATGTAACATTAATATTAATAGCCAGTTTCAGTCTAGAGAAAAAGGCTGGATTCAACTTTGCTTAAAGATCAAAAAGAGCTGGAGCAGTCCTATTTCGATCAAACTACGATGTTGAGGTTTGTAACTGAAGCCTGAAGATAAATTCAGCAAAATTTACCAGATGCCTCAAATCAGACCAACGTACTCACAGAAGAAGGAGTCAAGTTCACACAGAGACTCAATCATCTGTGAAGTAGCACGTTCACCTTTGTTCCTCACAGTGTCGATAACAAAACGAGCTCTTTCACTTCTGTTTTGTATTACGTCTGCTTCCTCCCTCTCAGCATCAGTTATCACTTTTTTCTCCAGCAGTTTGTCCATCAGACTGCTGAGAACAGGTCCTGATATCCCTTTAATAATGGAGCTCCGTACATTTAACAGCTTCTCATTTGGAGGGAGACTCAATGTTCTCACTCTGTTGGGCAAAAGACAAACCTCACTTTTCCAGACACAGCTGAAGCTGCTCTGGTGTGTCAGACTCAGGTTAACATCTGTAATGACTCTGTTGAAAATCACCTGGAATGATGGAACTGAGCTGTTAAAATACTCTCCATGAAACTCTGCTTCATTTGGTTGAACTACAATCAGGTCATCATCAGGAGCAGTGGACAGAGTGTAAACCTGCTTTGGAAATAGACTACATCTCGAAGGTATGTCTATGTACATCTCTTCACCAATTAATTCACTCCTGGTGTGCTTAACATGACGAATCACTACAGTCATCGGCACCAACAACACACTGAGGACAGACCTGGGATGAGGATCAACTGGGGGTTTGTAGAAGAGGAGAATCAAAGCTTGGATTGGGCCAGGGGGAGAGTTGTCATCTCTGACAATACCATAACCAAAAAACCCTGTGATGTTTATAACAACGTGAGTTTCTGTTATCTGCAGATGGGTGATAAACTCGATATCTTCAAGCTTATTCACATGAGCGACCTGCAAGAACTGACCTCCACCTGTGGAGATGAGCTCACAGTGTGGGAGACAAAGCTGACACACAGACTGCTGCTGACATTTGATGTCAAACAGGGGTCCTGCAGGCTTCTTGTGGTGTTGGGCCAGCAGCCTCCTGTTCCAAGGGACAGTCCTGTAAACCACGTCTCCTTCTGCCTTCATGACAAACACCAGGCCGGTCACACTGCACTGGTACAGGCCTGCACTGGAGCACTGGAACCGGTAGGTTTCATCATCAGACTCATCAGCAGTGATGCTAGGTGTAAACTCTTCAAAGCAGCTTTGTGGCTTCATGTCAGGTGAACTTGCTGCTTGTGTTAAATCATTCTTTAATGTTGTTCTCAGTGACGGCAAGTCCTTAGAGCGATTCACAGAGTTGGGTATTTCACTTGGCTCATGGAAATCTGCAGAGAAATAAAATAGAGGATTCAATGGCAGTGGGACAGTTTGTAGATGGGAAGCAAAATCAGCCATCTGGAACAATTCCCTCAGAAATCTGCTTTTGGGTCCAGATTTTCCTCATCATCACACAAAGTAATCTCTACACTCTCTTACTTAGACTTGGATCCTCCCGTGCCGATTGGCACATCGGGTGACAAGGGAACGCCATCGAACTCGGTCCGTCGCGGCACTCTCTACCACACAGCAATTTAACAAAATATATGATTAACAACAACAACAACAATAATAACAATAATAATAATAACAATGACAATAACAACAACAACAATAATAACAAAAAAAAACAATAATAATAATAATAATAAAAATAAAATAAAAACAACAACAACAACAACAATAATAATAATAATAATAATAATAATAACAATGACAATAACAACAACAATAATAACAAAAACAACAACAACAACAATAATAATAATAACAATAACAACAACAACAACAACAACAACAACAACAACAACAACAACAATAATAATAACAATAACAACAACAACAATAATAATAATAATAATAATAATAATAACAATGACAATAACAACAACAATAATAATAAACAGAAGAGTTAAACGGTTTCAGTGAAAGAACTCTGTTAAGTTCAATTAAGAGTTAAGAAGTTCATTTCTTGTCTCTGCTGGATTTTCTTATTGGAAACAGGAAACTTGTATTTTTTTATGTGTTTTGTTCATTTATTTATTTTTGCCTAAACCTACATGCAGGACAGACAAAAAACCAAGAAAAACAAAGATCTGACTTACCCAGTGAGTTGTCTATTGGGTTCTCATAACCCAAATCTTTCAAACAGATTGTCAGATGTCTTTTTATTGGATGGATGGATTGGCTGGATCATGTGAGTCCTTCCTCCTTCCCACCTGAATGTCGTGTCATTTGAGAGTTTTTCTGTTTGCTCTAGCAAAACAACTTCCCACAAGTGCCCACAAGATCCGCTGTAAAATCAGAATTTCAGCTGGCTGTGTTTGACCACTGACCAATGTTTTGAAGCAGCCCTCAGCGCTCATGTAACAGCTTTTTATATACTGTAGAATATAGAAGTCTAAATCTACAGCAAACTTTCGAATCATCAGCAGCAGCAAGTAATCTGATCACAGTCTGCACAGAAAATCTGCTGGAGATCACAGTACAAAATGTACACCACGTAGTCTAAAGTGAGTGATTTCTCCAGGCAGACTAGAACCGAGGGTTCCCCTATGAGTCCGAGGTCGTAAATGACCTTAAATAATGTCGCTGTAATGGACCGAGGAAGCCAGTGATGTTACATTATTTCTAAAGGCTATTGAAATATCACAACATCACTTCTCAAAGAGCTGTTTACCATTCAGTCATTTAAGTGTTTGATAATTAAGGAGTTTAATTTAAGTGATGTAATATTTTGTGCAAATAGAGACGTGATGCAGCTCTCTGTGTATGTAAATGTTTCTGAAAAGCTTTTTATTGCTTAAATTAGAATTTAAGCGTATTAAGTGAAAAACCAGAGTTTTTTTTAAACTCAGTTTTTATTATAATTTACAATATTGAAACTTGTACTTGTCAATGTTCGCAAGTAGGACAGTTACAGGAATAGCAATGCAGAAGTACAGATTAAAATAAAAACTGCAATAGGGAAACACAAAACAATA
>NW_024582888.1:102858-106200 GCF_018398535.1 Haplochromis burtoni | reverse complement strand
ATTGAACATTTTGAGTTTATTACTCCCTAATTATAAGTTGAGGAATATCAACATTTATGAGTTAACATTGAGGTAATTTAAGGCAACTGCAACTATAATTTTTATTTTAGTTAAACTTAAAACT
Source organism: Haplochromis burtoni (assembly GCF_018398535.1). Lineage (NCBI taxonomy): Eukaryota > Metazoa > Chordata > Actinopteri > Cichliformes > Cichlidae > Haplochromis > Haplochromis burtoni. Next base: position 106,076 of record NW_024582888.1, on the reverse strand, counting down.
TTTAAAAACATCACTAAAAAATTGTCGTGTAATCTGTTACACAACAATTTTTGAGTTCTGTGAACTTATTAGGTTTTACAGTGTACAGCAGCGTACTGGTTGCGCGGCAGACCACCGCCGCTGGTCGCCCGCTAAGGACAACAAGAAGAGAAGAGTGTATACTTACCTATTAGTATATAGGTTTTTTTTTAAAGTTGTATTTCAGAGGAGAGAACCTGTGTTAAAAGATTGAAGAAAATTATCCAAATTCTCTTTGAATTTAAGCATTTAACATTCTTCGTGTTTATCCTGCATTCCTTCATTATATTGCATAAATGTCTAAAAGCTTAAATATATAGTTGAAAATTATAGTATTATTGAATAATAATGATTTTGATAACAAGTAAATGCTTAAATAGCATTCTTATTAAAAATGCAAATATAAATGATTTGAGGACATGAGGCTGCAGAGAGATGCTGAGGAGATCAGGGAGAGAACAATTGTTCTATAAACATGTAAAGATTGTTCCAAAATAAGTTATTATGAGTTTTATAAATTGATTTATACTAGTTTTCTTTATATCTCTGAATGTAAAATTACATTATATTGCCAAGGTTATTCCCTCATCCATTCTAATCACTTAATTCAGGTGTTCCAATCACTTCCATGTCCACAGGTGTATAAAATCAAACACCTGGGCATCTCAACTGTTTCTACCAGCTTTTGTGAAAAAATTGGTTTCTCTCAAGAATTCACTGCCTGGTGCTATGATAGGAAGTCGTCTATGCAAAAACATTATTTGGTACTAAATATTCCAAGGTTAACTTAGGTTAAATTAGGTATAAGTATTAGGTATAAATTACAACATGGAAGTAACTGGAATAACAACAAAATCACAGAGGAGAGTGAAAGGATGCAGGTAGGTTACCAATAGTCCAAGATTCATGTAAGAAAGGGCATTGGTTATTTCAGGCATTTTTAAAAATATATTTAATAGTTTTTGTGATATTCATCAAGTTTTGATGGCTTCAAAGTGGGTTGACAGACCAATTTTCCAGAAAATATAACCTCAAAGGTATTTGACATATGAAGGTGAGATTTCTCATCAAACTTCCTACTGTAAAATTTTAATAAAAACCAGATGGCCTAAGAGTTGACACACACAAAAACGTGATGGTGTTTGTATTGTCTTTGCAAGTTTGTTTGTTCTGTAGCTTTTAAACTGTGTCATAACGTTGTACTCAGTTCATTCGTTGTTCAGTTCCACAAGCCAGATGTGACAAGAAGATACACTCTTGTACTGCAAGGCCTGTTCTACTCTTTTTTTCAAAGTGTGTGTGTGTGTGTGTGTGTGTGTGTGTGTGTGTGTGTGTGTGTGTGTGTGTGTGTGTGTGTGTGTGTATGTTTGTTTCAAATGCCACCAGCATTTTTCTAATCGACAGGGACACAACTTGGCACCCAGTGGAACCTTCTCTCACTGTGACAGTTTTGGCTCACTGATTCACTGGAGTTTTGTGTGTGACTTGCCTGCATATATATGTATTATTGGGTCCATAACGACTTCCCTCTCCCCTCTTTGCAGCCATTCTATTGTCTCTTTTGGTTTTGCAACTCAGCATGAGTGCTTCAGGAGCCCACTATGCTCATTACACAAACATGCACACACATACAGACACACACACATGCACATATAATTGCACACAGAAGAAGGAAGACAACCCCAGGGACTGTCTTTGTCAAGTCTCTTTCCCTTGTTCGCTGCCGTTTTTGTTTTTTCTCTTTTAGCTTTTTCCTTCTTCACACCTCCCCTTTCCCTTCTTTTCTCTTACTGTCTGCCATCCCTTCTCTTTTCTTACTGTATTCTGTCTTTTTTGTTAGCCTCTGACTTTCACAAAGCAGTCCAGGTCAGGGAAGGCCACTATGCACAGCTTTGGCCTTCCCTCTCTTCCACCTGCTCTCCTCTATTGCTTCTGATACTTCCCATGAAACCTGTAGACAATGATGGACCTAAGGAAAGATAGAGAAGAGCAAAAACACACTCCTGTATTGTGTAAAACAAAATCTAGCAATTGTATTCGCTTATTATTTTTATTATGATTATTATTATCATTATTATAAAAAATGCAATTATGGAAGCTCATTTTGGTGGAGAGAAAAATCTGCAACTCAACTAAATAAACTATATAGAACTAGAAACTGTCAAATTTAGAATTTAGCTTCAAATGTTGCAGCAGCAGGATTAAGGACGACCATAACTTGATGCAACTGTTTTTGCTCGTCTGATGGTTTTTACAGGCATCCTTTTGACAGGTGTCCACATTACAAACATGCTATATGTAATGTTCTTTTCATTTATTGTTTTATGATAGTAAGGACCAAAATCTCTTTTACTGAAACAGGTTTTAATAAATCCAACTCAGAAACATCAGTAAACCAGCAATGTGTCAAACAAGTAAGGTTTCAGTTGGTTAATTCATGTTCAGGGAAGAGGAAAGTCTTTTTTCAAAAGCCAAATTTGTTTCTAAAGGTTGACCCACAGTGTGGATTTCTTTCGTGCTGCCTTTCTGTGGATTTCTGACAGATCACATACATTTTTCATACTGTATTTTGTCATCTAACATCACCGTGCTGAGCCAAAGCGAAACCTCAGGATATTTACATCTCCCACCAGCCCCTATACAGTGACAACCGGTGTTAATTAAACACAATGCAGTAGAATCCTACCATGACCAATTTAATACATCCTGTCTGTATGGGGAAGTAAGAGCAGTTTGTCAGATGGGAACTGTGTCTGAAGGCATGGTGTCCAGGGGGACTATAGTGGCAGATGGACCCACTAAGAATAGTAGAGTCAAACTGACGGCATGGGTTGATGGAGGACCAAGTCAGGCCTGGGCTGATGAGAAACCCAAGCAAAAACATACATACATAACATGTGTTCTCATTTGATGTGTTAGAAGAGAGCAGAATATATACAACAAACGTGGCCTTAACTTCCACACTATGGCTTTTATATATTTGTGTTCCTTTTATTTAAAGAATTTTTGGTTTTCTTTAGTTAATTAAAATGTCTAAAAATATGTAAAAGGTGTGGGAGATGTGTGTTGGACCAACATGCAACAACAACAAGAAGTTATAATCACTTTGTCTATACACATACAGGCATACTGTATATGTGTGTGTGTGTGTGTGTGTGTGTGTGTGTGTGTGTGTGTGTGTGTGTGTGTGTGTGTGTGTG
>NW_024582888.1:95538-102838 GCF_018398535.1 Haplochromis burtoni | reverse complement strand
GGGAGATCAAGTCAAATTAAAGCTTTTTTCAAAGCATAATTATGGAGAATTTAAAAATATTTGCGGAGAGCAGGAATCACAAGTAGAGTCCAAATGTTTTTAAAATTAATTCTCGAATGTACAGTTCAAACTTTTAATACACTTACTTTTAAGTGCATTTATATTGTTCTTCTCTTTGTTTAAAATCCAGGTTTAAACAATCACTTGACATAGTTCATGGTTGTTTGTGACATAAACAGTTCATTTCTTGACTTCAAACCACATCCTCTTTTTTGTAAAGTGATGGCATTTACCCGTTTTGCTGGTGAACAAACCACACGTGTATACATTGTCACGCAGATGTACAGACTGTGACGTGCATAACCTTAAGTCACGTGACGATGCCTCGTGCTTTTCGCGAACACGAGTGGAAATTTCATTTCGAAAGAAATTTGCATGAACGTCAGAGTTAGCTGCTTGATTTTATACAGGTCTGACTGAAAACACAATTTCAATGTGGCAGAGAAGACATGCACGATGGTTTCACTGACCTCCCAAAAAAATCAAGGTCCACCAAGATTTGAACTCAGATCGCTAGATTCAGAATCCTGAGAGCTAACCATTACGCCATGGATGATTTGTAATAGCAGGTTTGTTTATTTTTTTTTATTTTCTATATACTCAGCAGGAATGTTAAGTTGAAATCAGCAGCTGTGCACGATTCTTCAGCTCGATGTGGGCTAATTGTGCCAAGATGGCCGAGTGGTCTAAGGAGCTGCTTTCAGGTCACAGTCTCCCCTGGAGGCGTGGGTTCATATCTCACTCCTGACATTGAGTCTTTATATTTGCTGTCAAATTACTGGCCTGGAATAAGTCCACCTTTGCTGATACCAGTGAAACTGTTCCAGTACATGAAATACTTCACTTCAAGGTAAACTGGACAAGATGAACAGTTGTTTCTGTTTGTCACATGATGTACAAAGATCAGTCTGTCTGCACAGAAAATCTGCTGGAGCTCAAAATGTACAAATGTGCACGACTTAGTTTAAAGTGAGTGATTCCCTCAGGTAGACTGGAACTTAGAGTTCCCCCACGAGTCTAAGCTCAGAGATTAAATAATGTCACTGTAATGGAGCGAGAAAGGCAGCAATGTTACATCACACATTTCTGATAGTGAATCTGATGCTGAAATATCAGAACATAAGTCTACTCAAAGAGCTGTTTACCACGTAAACTGTTTGATAACTCAGGGGTTTTATGTAAGACATATAATATTTTGTGTAAACAGAAACATGATGCAGTTTTGTGTTTACGTGAAACTTTCTGAAATCTTTACATTTTTTATATAAGAATTTAAATTAATTAAGTGAAATGTCAGAAAAGTGGAGAACATGAAAGCGTTTCACCAACAATATGATTATACGTAACAGCAGATGACATCGTCTTTCCTTCAGTTTCATTCATAAGTCACATGATTGTTTTTTTTCACTGTGAAAATAAAATAAAAGTGTTTGTAAAACGTTAAAAAAATTGAATTCATTAAGCAAAATTGTCAAACTTCAAAAACGCATCATGTTGGGCGATGATGGTGGTGGTTGTTGTTATTTTGTACACCTTTGTAGACTTATTACTGGAGACTCTCACAACCTCTCCACACTTGTTCATCAGACTTGATGTTTTTGAATTATCGCATAATTTTCTCCTAAAATATCAGAGAAAGACTGCCATGTCCCACCGGGAGGAGGCCCCGGGGCAGACCCAGGACACGCTGGAGAGATTATATCTCTCGGCTGGCCTGGGAACGCTTTAGTGTTCCCCCGGATAAGCTGGAGGAGGTGGCTGGGGAGAGGGAGGTCTGGGCTTCTCTGCTTAGGCTGCTGCCCCCGTGACCCCGGATAAGCGGAAGAAAATGGATGGATGGATTTTAAAATGCCAGGCAAGAGCGAAAGCACTTGGTCTATTTACAGCGATGTTTAGAGGTGAATTTAGATACATTTTCTGTATTTGTGCATGAATGCATGAATATAATTATGTGCCCAACTCAGCTATAGCCGCTTTAATTGTGTGGATGCTGATTAAATAAATAAACTTGAAGTAACGTTTCCCATCAGAGACATCTCTAATGATCAGCGTGCACTGTGGCACTGAAACTAAATGGAGAAATTAAATATTGAGATGACATGTAGAGCTCAGTGGTGAAATGTGGCGCCTCTCAAGTAACGAGTCTGGAGAAAAATGGCGAGAAGCAGCATTAGGCTTGCAAAACAAGCACTACAGGCACTCTACGGCAAAGATCACCTCCATCATTACTGTGCAATAACACCTCTTTTTGGAGATGGGTGCTATATCTTTTGGTAGTTATAGCTATTACACTTTTTCAAATATTACACTTTTTTCCTTTAATTTGTCCCATTGAAATTAATGGAAAACTTCCACAATTCTGCTAAAACTTGCTTGTCTTTGAAACTTAACTATATGCTCATACTTTCACCTAGAAACTCCATTCAAACTTTAAAACGTTCTCAATGATTGGGCTATTCCTGTGTGATTCAGCTTTTTCATATCTGTTACCGTTTTCATTTAATGCCTCTTTAAGTTTTCAGTTGCAAAATTGTGATTTTTCACAAAATACACGTGTTGTTATGGTTGCTATGCAATTAACTCAGAGTGGACAGTGAAACTTTGCCAATTTTCTCTTCATGTCTGAACAACTTCTTGCTACTCGCTCAATTTCCACTCAACCTCCTCAAATTATACATGAAAACGTAGGTATTTTTGCTGGCTTTCAGAAAATGTCACTGTCACTGTTGTGGAAGTTACCAATTTTTATCAAATCGCCTCAGAGCAACACAATGTCTGAAAACTCTCCATACAAAGTTCATCAGACTCGATGTTTTTGAATAATTGCATAATTTTCTCCTAAAATATCTTTATAGAGAAAGACAGCAATAATGTGTCCCGTGTGTACTCCTGGAAGCACTCAAATTCCTGGTCTGGAATAACTGGCCTGTGCTGTACAATTCCTCTAACACTGTGTCCTGTAATCCATAACTCAGCTTGCTGACACCAATAAAAACTCAGTGAAAGTGTTCCAGTAGATGCAATACTTCAGTTAAAGGTAAACCAGATAAGATAAGCAGTTGTCTTTGTTTGTCACGTGAGTTACCCGCTGATACCTGCGGTCAGTTAGATCTTTTTCAGGTGACTTTAAATAGTTTTAGTGATGAAACTAAGAAAATCAGCTGTGTGGGGTCCAAGCTTCTGATGTTAGTCTCCATTTCGGTGTATAAAATCTCTGCAGTTAACACGACTGTTGTCACAGAGCAGAAACACTGCGGTGAATCAAACACTCTCCCTCTACAGTCTGACCTCACACAGCTTTATCACCTTTAGTTTTTCTAGGTCCATTCAAGTAATGACATGGTCCAAATTTTTGTTATGAGATGCTCAACGCTGACACTGGTTGAGCTTCTGTGCAGATGTTTTGAACGACTGCTCCGAGGTGTGGTTCAAAACTCCCAAGTCACGTGACAATGGCTAATAGTGGTTTTGCATGTTTTATCCCAGCTTCAACACCTGGCTTACCTGCTGCTCCAGGCAGCAAATCAGTTATTTGGGTTGGAACTTGTTATTACTGAAATGCTATACTTACTTTTATCACAAGCAGGCTCATTCGCAAGTATAAAACTATACAATACCCCTTGTTGTTAATACTTTTGCTATGGATTGTGAAGACCAGTATAGGCTAATTTTACACATTTTGCTGCATCTGTTTTTAGTTTCTTTTTACGGTTGTCTCTCAGTTTTTCAGCTGCATCTTTCCTTCACTTCTTCCACCCTATATTTTTTTACAAGCTGCGTGAGCACACAGCTAAGGTAGGGGAGGGGCTGGTCGCATTAAGAGGTTTGATTGGGCAATCCAGTGTCAATACTGAAAATGAGGTGTGTCAATGCTTGTACGGCTGGTGCGCAGCGGCCTTTTAGGCTGCACTGCCGGATCAAAAGAGTGACGGTCCATCCTGTAATTTATGACAGATTCCAGTCCAGTCCTATCCATGTAAATTCTCTTCCAGTTAATTCAGTCCTGGTCTGTTTTACTTGACAAATCGCTAAATTCATCTGCAGCAACAACTTGGGGTTTGTTTGTGACCTCCACCTGTGGAGATGAGCTCACAGTGTGGGAGATGAAGCTGACACACAGACTGCTGCTGACATTTGATGTCAAACAGGGGTCCTGCAGGCTTCTTGTGGTGTTGGGCCAGCAGCCTCCTGTTCCAAAGGACAGTCCTGTAAACCACGTCTCCTTCTGCCTGTATGTCAAACACCAGGCCGGTCACACTGCACTGGTACAGGCCTGCACAGGAGCACTGGAACAGGTTTCATCATCAGAGTCATCAGCAGCGATGTCAAGGATAACTTCATATTTTTATTTTCAAACATGTGTTTTCAATTTGTAAATGTGAATATTTATTGAACCATGGTCACGGTGAACGTTTAAAAACATTAACAGTGAAGTCAGGTCAGGTCCGTGAAATGTTTAACCATGCACTGCATTTGAAATGTGCCCCATAATAAATAAATTCCTTCTGTCGTGCAAAACTGTGAAACTGTCACGTCATTAACAGAAACCTCGTTTGTAGTGAAATGAAACTGACTGTTAAAATCAAAACTGGGCACTAAAGTGAAAGAACCTCATAGATGGACATTCGTGGTGGAAACTAAACAATGGCCAGTCTGCATATGAGAGCAGTGATGACTTGAGTGTTGTGTGGTTAAAGTTGCAAGTTTTTTTATGCAATCTTGTATTTCACATTAACAATTCTGATAAAAGCTGTTTCAAATTATGCAGATAAAATGTGGTTTGTGTTTGCATTTTTTTTACTTACTACATCCAGTCAAAGAAAATCTCAGATTAAACTAAAGATATTATTATTATATTTTAATTGTTACTGTCAGAATTAATAATTTAAGGTTGTCATTTATGCTTAGAAATATTTAATCATTTGTATGCTGATAAAAATCTTATCCTTATTAGGTCTGATAAGATTCTGTGTGCACTTCTGTACCATGAGATGAGAGGAAGCAGCCTCGACGTTATAATTTCCATTATAGCTGCAGAGACCCGACTGTCTTGTTCGTTATCTCAAAGTGCACACACATTTTCACACCTTTAAATGTTCTTTGAGACATGACCTACTGCAAGTTCTTGTTTGTTTTGTATAGTTTAGCAAGACGCTTACTTCTGCTTTTCTGCATACAGTTTAAGTTTATTGAAAGGTCGTATGTCTATGTATAGTATGGCTGGAAACACACACACACACACACACAATACAGACACTGATGTTGTTCAAGAATGTCACGTGTATTTGTAATTGCATATTCATGAATGATTGCTTGCTGACAATAAAAAGGGCTCTAGCGAAGGAATCAGTTGAAGTTGGTCGAGTTCAGGTGAAGGAATCTTTTCCTCGACTTTGGCTGACAAAGAGCTCTGTCTAGTCTTGTTTTGTCGTGCAGTTAGTGGTCTCGTGTTCCAGCGGGGTTTGTGCCATATAACATTAATATTAATAGCCAGTTTCAGTCTAGAGAAAAAGGCTGGATTCAACTTTGCTTAAAGATCAAAAAGAGCTGGAGCAGTCCTATTTTGATCAAACTACGATGTTGAGGTTTGTAACTGAAGCCTGAAGACAAATTCAGCAAAATTTACCAGATGCCTCAAATCAGCCCAGTGTACTCACAGAAGAAGGAGTCAAGTTCACACAGAGACTCAATCATCTGTGAAGTGGCACGTTCACCTTTGTTCCTCACAGTGTCGATAACAAAACGAGCTCTGTCACTTCTGTTTTGTATTACGTCTGCTTCCTCCCTCTCAGCATCAGTTATCACTTTTTTCTCCAGCAGTTTGTCCATCAGACTGCTGAGAACAGGTCCTGATATCCCTTTAATAATGGAGCTCCGTACATTTAACAGCTTCTCATTTGGAGGGAGACTCAATGTTCTCACTCTGTTGGGCAAAAGACAAACCTCACTTTTCCAGACACAGCTGGAGCTGCTCTGGTGTGTCAGACTCAGGTTAACATCTGTAATGACTCTGTTGAAAATCACCTGGAATGATGGAACTGAGCAGTTAAAATAATCTCCATGAAACTCTGCTTCATTTGGTTGAACTACAATCAGGTCATCACCAGGAGCAGTGGACAGAGTGTAAACCTGGTTTGGAAACAGACTACATCTTAAGGGTATGTCTATGTACATCTCTTCACCAATTAATTCACTCCTGGTGCGCTTAACACGACGAATCACTACAGTCATCGGCACCAACAACACACTGAGGACAGACCTGGGATGAGGATCAACTGGGGGTTTGTAGAACAGCAGAACCAACGCTCGGACTGGGTCAGAGAGTCTTCCTCACTGACATTACCGAAAGCAGTAAACACTGTGATGTTCATAACAACGTGACTTTGTAACAACGTGACTTTGTAACAACGTGACGCAGCTTCCTGTGTATGTAAATGTTTCTGAAAACCTTTTTATTTTTTAAATGAGAATGTAAGTGTATTAAGCAAAAAATCAGAAAAGTGGAAAACAAGAAAGCTTTTAATCAATAACATGATTTTACTCAACAGCGCAACATTTTGACTTTTTATTTGTTTCGTTCATCATGAGTCACCTAAAGAATGTAGCTTTTATCTTCAGTCTTCCATTTTAAAATCTGATGTTTCTGTTCTGCCTCTTTGTTAATTTATAATCTAATCTATAATTTTTGAAATGTTGAAATATAATGAGGAAAAATAATTTGAAATGTTGATGAATGTTTTTGGTCTTTTATTATTATTTTTTCCTCTTTAAACGAAAACGAGAAACTACAAAAAGTTTGTGATGTAGATGATGTAGCAGGACCGTGTCCATCAACTGGGCTTCAAATGAACAGAAGAAAATCCTAAAGATTGAATTTGGACATGTGTAGCTGAGAAATCAAATCAAGGTTTATTCAGAGAAGACCAGAGGATATCTGATTTTAATTATGGAGAATTTAAAAATATTTGTGGAGAGCAAGAATCACAAGTATAGGTTTTTTGGTTTTTAAAATACAGGTGTACACACGGGTGCTCACACACAAACTACACCCTTTTTGGCTCCTACCTCAAAGCACACTGTGTGCTGTTGATATTACGTACTGCACAATAATGTTTAATATTTAGTATTTACTGTCACATTCCCATAGATCATCATGATGTTGTTTATTCTATTGGTCTCCTTTTCTTCTGCTTGTTTTCTTTTTTCTTTCTCAACAGGTGATCCAGGTGATCGATATATG
>NW_024582888.1:86118-95518 GCF_018398535.1 Haplochromis burtoni | reverse complement strand
TGTGTGTGTGTGTGTGTGTGTGTGTGTGTGTGTGTGTGTGTGTGTGTGTGTGTGTGTGTGTGTGCGTACGTGCCTATGCATGGATAGTATGATAATAGAGTCCTGAGTGACAGAGGTATCAGCAGACTAGACTCTTAATGTAATACACGTTACAGGGTTTTGCTGTATAGCACAATCCAGTGTACACTAGATGTTCCCTTCCATAATTTACAGTGCCAGATGGTGCAGCAGCTGTAGCCCAAATGTAGCTTTCATTAAGGAGTTAGACTATAACTTAACACTAGCAAGTGGGAGAACGAATAACTTAAGACCTACACCTGGCCCATATATAAATGACTTCTTGCTGACTGCTGTCATGCCAGAAATGGCAGTGATTAATGTTAGACAGCATTAACTTATGCCTCTTAATTCCTGTGGACAGCTGTGTTCTGAGGAATTATGTTTTCAGATTTTCAGGAGACCCTTGCGGGAATTGCAACAAGAATCTCTTTAATCCACACTGTTTTTCAAGGCCACAGTTAATTTAAAAAAAAAATAAGTCTAACAGGTAACAATTGGTAATGAAAGAAAATGATGACACTTTATAAGCATAACTCGTAAGGAAGTTAACTTTATGATTACTTTATATTATTCTGCAAACACTTTTCTGTTATTTTTCACCATAATTAAAAAACAAAGACGAAATGGTGCATTCGCTGTTCATGGTTAACAACTCGTTCACTACTATACTGTGACAGAGTAGTTAAGACATATATCTACAGGAAGATCATTACAGGAAGTTGGTGTCTAATTGGTAATTCTAAATTAACTGTTGGTGTGAATGTGGGACTAAATAATTTCCACAATCAGACATCAAGTGATACGTGAGTAGCCTGACTCTCCTCCAGTGACAATTGGGATTGGATCTATGTGAAACAAGTTATAATCCAAAACAGGTTTTAATAATAAATCTGTCTTAAAAATGGTGCCACATAGGGAACTATTATTTGAGTATATTTTGTCATTTCATATCAGTTCAATTTGGACTGTACAGATAGTTGTATGTGTAGTTTTCACAGTTTGCACTTGTTACATTTTTTTATAATTGAATTAATGTCATCATTAGTTCCCTGTTACCTCTTCCAACTAAATGGTGAGTGGAACAGTAAAGTGAACCAAAACCAAAAGTCATATTTTTTGTGAAAGTGGGAAAAAACAGTTAGTCTTGGACACATGTCAGCGTCAGGATTCTTGAATTGTGGACCCAGAGTTTAGCATTTTTCAGTGTCTTTTGGGTTTCAAGAAGTGGCTTTGTTCCTAGTTTCTGTTAGTATTGCTTTGGTTCTCTGTTTCGTGTCTAGGTTGGTGATAAATCTCCCCTCATTGCCTGATATATTTATTGTTCAAGTCTTCCTTTGTCCTTTGTCACGTTGCCCCTCATGGCTGCATCCCTCCCAGTAGCATGTTTTTCCTTGAAGCATCTCAGTTTTTTTATTATCTACCCCTGGCCTTTGTTTCCTTGTGCTTTTATAAGAGTTGAGCAATAAAGCTGCCCGTTTGAGTTCGCTTTTGTCTCTGGTGTCCTTCCTGCCTACTGCACAGCCGCACCATGACATTAAGTGTTAGGCTTGTTTAATGTGAGGTACACTGGCTAGATGAGGAGCTAATATTGGCACAGTAGTCAAATAATATTCAGGCTCTCTCCATTTATTATCATTATCTCTCTCCTGCTCTGCACTCCGCTCTGTGGAATTCATAACAGCCTGACAGTGTGTGTGTGTGTGTGGCCAAAGATGTGTATTTGTGTCTGTATTTGGAAGAGGACTGAAAAAAACCTTACAAAATTTATGTGTTACTGAGCATGCAGACTTTAGCATGCATTTGTGTTGATGGTGACTGTATTTGTGTGTGTGTGTGTGTGTGTGTGTGTGTGTGTGTGTGTGTGTGTGTGCCGGCTGGAAAATAAGCGTGCATGCATCCCCTAAATCACATCACACGGCTAATGTAGATGTTAAATTGAATCGGCTGCTGCATCATTTGTCTGGTGGATCGTTACTGGTAATAGGTCTGTCATATTAGTGAGGCATTCCTCATCTGGACAGTAAAATCTCTTTCCTGTACTCACTGGAATAGCTGTGCTTAAGTCATTGTATTTTTTCATTTGTTTTCTATTTGTGCAATCTCACAAACAAGACAAATGCCATACTCGCGCTATTTATTGTGATTCTAAATACAAGTTGAATTACTCCAATGTTTGAGAGCTGACAGATCAAACCTTGATGTACAATGGAAAGCTGTTTAAATGCCATACATGAACCCAAACAAAAAACCTTTTTAGACAATTATGAACAAATTAATGTTTAAAAATAATTAAAAACTAATTATACAACTTAAAAAATGTTGATTATTATTCCGAACACACACAAAAAAGCTTGTGCTTATGCTTATTGTTAAAAAAATGCAAGCCCCCCCCCCCCCATAAAAATCTGTATACATCTACTGTGGTAGATGATCATATGTTTCTACTTCTTTCATCAGGCTAAAAATAGTAAGGCCACATTAGACTTTGCCAAAAGGTCCCCAAAAAAGCCGGAGTAGCAACAGCATTCTTTTGTCAGATGAAAATGAATCAACCCGCATCAAAATGGCAAGGAGAGGTAGCATCATGAAGGCTTGGGACCATTCACAAGCCACAGTAACGGCGGTCCAGCACAAACACATCCTCCAACCACACACACCCATATTTGACTTCAAACTCCATTTGAATCAAAGCATCAAGTTTATTTCACACCTCAAACCTTTTGTAAATAATGAAACAAATAAACTGCAATAAATTACAGGTTGAGAAATACATAAAATAAACTACCTCTTTTAAATAACAGAAAAACAAATAATCTTTATAGTGTAATTATTTTACATGTAGTTGGGTTTTTTTGTTTTGTTTTTTTGTTTTTTTTTTTATGTGTAATAATATTCAACATTGCTATCAATACATTTTTCAAAAAATGCCTCTGTGCAAATGGGTTTAAAACAGCTGTGGGATCCTGTTTGTCCGTGATTTGGACAGCCCAGCGCATGCTCCTGATGCAGGGCAAACAAATTCTCTCGCAGAGACCTACCTTGGCACCACCGTTGTGCAGGTGAAGCCAAAGGGAAGATATGTTTCATCACATTTTCTAGTATTTAGCTTGGAAGGAAGTTGGTTTGGAAGCATATTTGGGGATGCCTCATCTTCTGCTTTGCGTTTGTGTGGGAGCCCCGTCAAAAACCTGTCCATTATGCAAGCAGTGTCCAAGCATTCTCTTTTTTTTAAATTCACACACACACACACACACACACACACACACACACACACTTTGGGAACCACTGGTTTAAAGGTTTGTGGGCCAGTCCCCTTTAATTTTGGCATATCTAAATGTAAGTAAAAAGACACCCGTGACATGGAAAATCTCTCCGACACCTCTTCTGCTGCGAATGGAGCCTACAAATGCCAAGGCTTGAGATAGTCTCTTTGTCACAGAGACTGAGATCCTTCAGCTCATCTTTACTCAGAACTGGAATAAAAGAACTTAACATCCAGATTTTATTTATCAGAGAAGTGATAGTGTTAAAACTGTTTCTGTTTAACTGTTTTTTAATTGCTAATAGTGAATCATGCATATTTCTAATCAAACTATACCTCTGGTATCAGCTATCAGATACTATCATGTACCGCTGTAAGAGGCAGACAGGATTGAGCCAAAATGCAGGACTGAAGTCAAAACTCAGACACAAGAAACCTAAACTGAGACAAACTAATCTGACGGGACTAACAGCCAGAGGATGAGAGAGACTGTGACAAGGAACTCACGGGCCTTTGGTGACAGAGAACCAAAGGCTAGATATGAAACTAAGACCTGGGGATACAAAAAGACGGATCACAACTATAATAACCACAACTGGGATCTTCACCTCAGAATATTAAATAAACCAGAATCAGAAGTCAAACACAAATGCCCAGTTACAGACCCAAGACCATGACAAGTACCAGGGGAAGAAAGACTAAAATCATGGTTGTCTGCTAATTTTCTCAATTCAATAGTAGTAGTTAATTCAAACACAAAACAGAGGTTCTTCTGGTAGGAACCAAAACTGTTTTGGATGAATTCAATACATTTGCTTTTGGAATTTTCAATAAATAGAGAGTATTGACAAACCTCTCCTTCCTCATATGTTAAATTTAGTTGTTTTTGATAGCACCTCAGATTATGAAACAAATATCAATAACACATGATCCAAGTAACATTATTTGGCTATGCCCATCCTTTGCAGCTCAAAGTACTCCTATTCTTGTATGTGCTCTGATTACATCTTGTATTGATTATTGTAATTCGATCTTTTCTGGCCTACCACAGAAATTTCTTCACAGCTTGCATACAGTTGACCGTGTCAAAACTAAAATATCTTTCAGAACATCTTAATCCTGTGTTTCAGACTCTTCACTTGCTTATTTTAAAATATTGCATAAATGTGTAAGATTGTGCATCTTACTTTTAGTTCTTTCTACACTCTTGTTATCTACTGAACATTATCACCCATCCCATACTCTTTGATTCTTCTCCACCATTATTCTCATTATACCACCTGCTCATTTGACCACCATCGGTTTAGAGTTTTCAGCCATGTGACCCCTCGTCTTTGGAAATCCCAAAACCACATTTGCAACATTGATTCTCTTCCTATCATTAAAGTCAGCCTTTCAGTTTGATTATGTTTTAGGATTTACTGGTTTTTAACTCTTTTTTCTTTTTTATCTGTTAATTTATACATACTTTGATGTTTAATTGCTTTTAAGGTGCCCTTGAATTTCTTAAAAGGCACTTATAAATAAAATACATTATTTATTATATAGTTTATAAATTCCAATGATATGATCATAAAATTGATAATTGAACTGTGAGCTGGGTGTCCTGGTGCATGTTGCACTTATGGGCATCCTCATTCTCAAACATGATTGTTGTTATGAAAACTGTGATAATAGAGATCAGGCATTTTGTTATTTCCAATCAAACCCATCAATTTATGCTGTAATTGGTCGTGTGATGAAGTCCCCCTACCTGGGGCACCTTCCAGGACTGCAAGAAAGAAAGTAGTAGTAATAATAATAAAAATTTTTATTTATAAAGCGCCTTTCAAGACACTCAAGGACACTGTACAATAAAACACATAATAGAACAATGACACAATGAAGAACAATAAAAACAAAACCATGAGATAAAATTAACAAACAGTGGGTTCACAGTGAATATGCAGATTTGAACAGACGGGTTTTTAGTTGAGATTTAAACTGGGGGAGAGAACCAATGTTTCTTATATCTGGGGGTAGAGAGTTCCACAGCCTGGGAACAGAGTAGCTGAAAGCTCTGCTTCCCATGGTGGTGAGGCGGAAGGAAGGCACAGAAAGCTGGATAGAAGAAGAAGATTGAAGTGAGCGGGCAGAAGAGATAGTGCTTAACAGGTCAGAAAGGTAAGGAGGTGCAAGGTTATGGATGGCCTTGAAGGTGAGCAGAAGTTTGTATACTATCCGGAATTTTACTGGGAGCCAGTGAAGTTCCTGAAGAACAGGGGTGTTGTGTTGGTAAGAGGGGGTTCTGGTGATCAATGTTCCCTGTAATCTTTCATGTGTCTGCGCGAACACACAAACTCCCTGAGCGGTCCCTTGGACCACTGTGAGCAACAGAAGATGTGTGCACTGTTGTTACGCCAGCATCGAATCCATCCAAGTTACATGGTTTATTAAAATAATCAAATTACAGCATTTATGTTAGACTTCTCTTAATTAACTGCTTTAGCCCGCTTACAATGAAAATTTTTAAAAATATTGTTCATGACCTGTGTAGTATGTTAACACTATTGGAAAGAAAAATAACTTGAACTCCAAGTTCTTTTTTTTTTGTTATAAAGCTCTAAAACTCTTTCTTTGGCTCTCGGAGGAGGCGGACGCACTTTTTCCCCTCTCCCTTATCTTCCCTGCTAGTTCTTATGTCCTTGTCTAGTCTCATGTCTTTTTTGTATTACTTTCCCTGGAACACTCTCTCACAGTCTGTGTCTACAACCTAAAAGAGAATTATGGATTTGATCAACTGGTTTCTGAATGCCATTGACACCCTTTAACGAGAAGTCTGGGCTCGGGACAACCCGAGTGCCCTGGAGGGACTTTCCCGGCTGGATACACGATGGACGGGTGGCAGAGGATAGTGTGCCTGGCGGGACTGTCGATCGAGGACGCTGAAGATATCTACCTATTCGGAACCATGATAACAGGGTTCTTGCTGATCAGAGCTAGCTTGGACCTGGCTTATCGGAAAATTAAAAGAGCGGAACCGGCTGTTCAAACCCCCACAACGCTGCCCGCTGGGATTGGAACGACAGGTGCGACTTCTCAGAAAGGGCTCACTCAAGGCAGCAGGGTTAAGAGCTTGGAGGTGCTTACGACTACAGTGAATGCTCAGAATAACACCTCTGAGCGTATGTATGTTGGATTACATCAGGAAAGAAACAACTCAGAACAACATCTCTGGGCGGAAGCTGGATTACATCTCGGATCAGTTGGCTGCGGTCGTGAGGTCTCAGAATCTGCTATGTGAGCAAAAGAGTGACAAGACCACGGAATCGACGGCTAATAACATCATGGAGAACCTCGCAGCTATTAACGAGAGATTGAGAGACCAGTGTCGGAGTGTTAAAAACAGATTGAAATTCTCATGAGTTGTTTGCAAAAGAAAAATCACCATCATAATCCGGCTACCCCTTCTGCGCCAGCTGTGGGCTCAAGGCTGGAGCTGAACAAAAACTCCCTGATAACGACTGTGTTGAGTCTGTTCCTTCCCATTCCCTACAAGGCCACCTGGGTTGGCTGGAAGACTGTTTACTTAGCCTGGCGGGGCGAAGGACACTGTCTCAGCTGAACTATGGACACGCACACACATACATATACTGATACTGATAAGCACTCACTGACGCATCACCCTCCCTATCCAACGCCACCTCCAACGCTTACCTCGAATACGATAGTATTCAGGAAAAAAATAAACATTGTATATATTTTTATCATAACTCTGGTTTTACATGGCCTATCAACACAATTTAAAAACTCATATGAAGTCCACACTTTTTCCGTTCCGTCAACTGTTCCGTCTGTCCTGCTCACATCTCCAATGGTTGTACACGTTGTCATTAACGTGGCTTCACTCCACATCAGCCATGCTTGTCAACGATGTTGATTAGCTGCGTATATACGAATGTGAATCGCATTATTGGCTGGACTATGGGATAAGGTGCCATCATTCTAATCCCATACGGGAGCAGCCAGTCACTTACTGAGTAATACTGCAAAACAGAATTGTTAAAGTATTAATTTTAATTTCAATTCAGGATAGATTTTTTTTTTGTGCGCAACGCAGATTTTCTGTGCGCAGAGACCGTGCCAGCAGTGGGCAATTGCGCACACGCATAGCTTAGAGGGAACATTGCTGGTGATAATGCAAGCGTTCCGAACCAGTTGAAGATTATGGAGGGATTTTTGGGGGAGACCATGCAAAAGAGAATTCCAGTAGTGAATATGGGAGGTAACAAGACTGGGAACAAGAATGGACGTAGACTAGGTGGAAAGAGAAGGACGTAATCTGTTAATGTTGTGTAGATGGAAATAGGCAGAATGGGTGAGATTATTGATGTGAGATTTATAGGAAAGTGAACTGTCTAGGATGACACCAAGGCTCTTAACCTGAGGAGAAGGGAAAACTGTGGAGTTATCGATAGTGAGTAAGAAATGGTTCGCCTTCAAAAGGTTGGATTTGGAGGAAAGTCTGCTTAGAAGGACAGAATGAGAGATGGTGTCGAAGACTGAGCTCAGATCCAAAAGGACAAGAATGGTGAGAAGACCAGAGTCAGCTCTGATTGGAAGATCATTAAGGACTTTAAGTAAAGCAGTTTACTTACGTAGTTCTTACTACCTTCCCTGAGAGGGAAGGTAGTAAGAACTGAGGGGATCGAACTACCAGAAGTCAACATTGCAGATATACAGGACAGCAACAAGTACCTGGGGATACCACAGGAAAATGAGAACAATGAAGAGGCTGCTAGGAAAGCTGCAACCACCAAATACCTGCAGAGGCAAGTCCTGAGGAGTCAACTGAATGGTGAGAACAAGATCCAGGCTATTAACACCTACGCCCTGCCCGTGATCAGGTACCCTGGGATAATAAGATGGCCAAAGGAGGAGATAGAAGCCACTGACATCAAGACCCGAGAACTTGAACATGCATGGTAACCCCAAGTCCTACACCCTGAGGCTGTATGCTAAGCAGAAGGAAGGAGGGCGGGGACTGGTGTCAGCACCACAGTCCAGAATCAGGCAGCGAACATATATGAATGCATCAGGAAGATGGCCCCAACCAACCGCGTGTTCAGTGAATACCTCATGCAGCAGAAACCCAAGAAAGAGGAGGAAGAGGAGGCACCATCATGGAAGGACAGGCCTCTGCACGGTATGTACCACCAGCAGATAGCGGAGGTGGCTGATATCCAGAAATCCTACCAGTGGCTAGACACACTGAAAGACAGCACAGAGGCACTAATCATGGCAGCACAAGAACAAGCTCTGAGCACAAGATCTATAGAGGTTGGGTAAAGATGCCCCTGAGACAATCCAGCACATAACAGCAGGGTGCAAGATGGTAGCTGGCAGGGCATATATGGAATTCCATAACCAAGTGACCAGCATAGTATACAAAAACATCCGTGCCGAATATTGCCTGGAAGTCCCGAGGTCAAAAGGGAGATGCCCCCAAGCGTGGTGGAGAATCACCGAGCTAAGATCCTGTGGGACTTCCAGACACACACAGACAAAATGGTGATGGCTAACCAACCGGACATAGTGGTGGTAGACAAACAGAAGGAGACGGTCGTAGTGATAGATGTAACGGTTTTGACATCAACATCAGGAAGAGAAGTACCAAGGGCTCAGAGAAGAGCTGGAGAAGATGTGGAGGGTGAAGGTAACAGTGGTCCTAGTGGTAATCGGAGCACTAGGTGGGGTGACTCCCAAGCTAGGTGAGTAGCTCCAGCAGATCCCAGTAAATTCTTTTTCCGGCAGAGAAAGACTCCGACTCAGTGTGGTCAAAGCTCACAAAATCATGTTTATTCTACATTTCCGGAAAAGGAGAGCTGCAGACGTTAGCAAGCATCAACAAGTCTAAAACATTACAAACCAGATGCGTATATATAGTTCTGCTATACGTCACACACAGTCACACATAGTTTTGATCAAAACAACTCTGCAGTGCACTCTGCCTAGTTTCCCTTTCTGTCTGCACGGCTTACTGTTCTCTGCACAAAGCGTGCAGAGTTTCCTATCAGTACTCTGTGACTTCTACACACA
>NW_024582888.1:84327-86098 GCF_018398535.1 Haplochromis burtoni | reverse complement strand
CAGCATCTGGCTGCAGTTTAAAGACTTTTTTTGTCTCGGTTCGACTCGGTCTCGGTCTCGGTTTTGGTCTTGTCTTGGTCTCGGATTAGGCGGTCTTGACTACAAGTCTAGAGTGAATGCGTCACACATTTGACGAGTTAGGAGTGAGAACGTCTTGTCGATTCAGACACATGTTAACTGTGTAAACCTTTTCATTGTATTTCTGACAGTGTACATACAAAACAATACACATGCTGTCTTTCGTTTATTAAAAAACCTCACATGTATCTGTCATGTTTTGCTTGGTCAAAAAACCAAAAAACCAAAACAAAAAACCACATCACTCCTGGGGGAGCCCGGGACCGCCTTGCCATCTAATAAGGAGGGGTCACCGGCCCAGGTTGGACACGGAGCAGGTGAAAGCTCCTCTGCAGTGGGATCGCACCTGTGAATAGATGCTGCAGTGCAGCCTGAGCAACACAGCTAGACCCAGTATTTATACACAACACACATCATCATTATACCTGTCTCTACATCACACAGCAGCCTCATCAGCCCTTCTTTGTCTTTTTCATTCATATCAAAAACACTCACAAACCTGCTGCTGTGCTTGTCCTACACCACCTCCACCTGCAGGAACGCTGCAACTACATCCTTTAACATAAACAATTAGTTTGGTTTATCTCCACCTGCTGGGCAGGTGGAGATAAACCTGAATAAATTTCCTATTCAGGGATGAACGGTGTACAACTCTCATACGCAAGTTTCCAGAAACCTCCTGATTAACCTTAAATTTCAAGTGTATTTCATTACAACTGTAAGAAGATCAAAGCACAATGCTTACAGATTTAATATGTGTGAAGCTTAAAACTTCAACTTACACCCCACTGTGTAACTTTGTGTGGGGTGCAGCTGAATTTCAGACAGCTGTTTAGTACCACATAGTGATTCACAAGTGTTTCTAAGGGCAGACGTTAGAGTCAGCTGCTTGATTTTATACAACTCTAATTGAAAACATAATTTCAATGTGTCAGAGAATGGTTATGGTTTCACCTCCCAAAACTCAGTTTTTACCGAGATTTGAAGTCAGATGGCTCTATCTCTATCCAACTTACAAAACACACAAAAAAGTTCATTACATTTTCTTTGTAATCATTTTTATTACAGATAGATAGAGATAGTGCGATCTTTAGGTTTGTGTCCATCATCAGGTGTAATGCTGAAATGTGAAAATAAATTGCAGATCATATAAAAAAAAGGAATAATCGTTTTATTTATTTTTTTATATACTCAATGCGGTTGAGTGGACATCAGTAGCTGTGCACGATTACTCAGCAGAAGTGTGTCAGGATGGCTGAGCGGCTTGTTGCCCTGCGTTCAGGTTGCAGTTTTCACTGGGGGTGCGGGTTCAAATCCCACTAACAACATTGAATATTTGCTTTTCCAGGCCTCGGTAAGGGTGGACTTATTCCAGGCCTGGAATAAGTCCACCCTTACCGAGGCCTGGAAAAGCAAATATTCAGTCTTACCGAGACTGAAACTGTTCCAGTACATGAAATACTTCACTTAAAGGAAAACTGGACAAGATGAACACTTGTTTCCATTTGCCACGTGATATACAAAGATGGCAAAAAGCAGAAAAAAATTGGAAATCATCATCAAGTAATCTGATTACTATCTGTCTGCACAGAAAATCTGCTGGAGCTTCCTGTACCACTGCTTGAAGAAGGTGTCTTCCAGAAACTGGCAGTAGGACTGGGAGTTGAGCTTGACTCCATCCTCAACCCGAAAA
>NW_024582888.1:79801-82999 GCF_018398535.1 Haplochromis burtoni | reverse complement strand
ATAAAAGTGTTTGTAAAACTTTTATTGTTTTTTGTTTGTTCTTATTCATGGAACAAAAAAACCTGTCAAACTCCAAAAACGCATCATGTTGGCGATGATGTCGGTGGTAGGAACATAGGTTTAAGTTTACCGTAAACAGAAACTTTTCACAATAACTGACTTGTACATGGGATAAAGATGGATGATTAAAAATAACTTTTTTCCTGAAGGCCTTTATTATTATTCTTTACTATTTGCAACAAACCTTACAGAGCAAAGTTGGAGTCATAACTTGGACAAGTGCAGCTGGGAAATCAAGTCAAATTAAAGCTTTACCCAAAGCATAATTATGGAGAATTTAAAAGTATTAGCGGAGAGCAATAATTACAAATATAGTCTAAATGTTTTTAAAATAGCTTCTCAAATGAACAGTTCAAATCCTTACTTTTACATTTATTGTTTTCTTCTTTTCTCTGGTTAAAATCGGGGTTTGGGTGGTTGTCTGTGAAATGTGCTTTCCTTTACCACATCCTCTTTTTTTGGAATTGATGGCATTAACTAGTTTTGCACAGACCGCACATGCATTGTGGCGCAGATGTACAGACTACCACAACTGTCAGCAAAACTTTAAGTAACGTGACAATAACCGTCTCGTGTTGTTCACCAGTTGATTTGCATGAACCATCAACAACATTATGAATTAAATGAGAGGAACAACCCCACGCAGTTCTCAGGATTCCTCCATGCTCTTCTTTAAGCACCTATTAATTGTTTGCAGGGTCTTATAGGAGGTCTCCCTGCTTCTCCGATGACAACTTAAGTTGGCTGATGAAATAGGGTAACGGAAGAAGGTTAAAGGTGGAGGAGAGATGGAGAGACTTGAAAGAAAAAGTCAGAAAAATGCAGCATAATTCTGAAATGCCTGAAATATCGATTCCTCCGATACCAATCATTTATGTTCTAGAATCGATTCTCATATTAAAATATCGATATTTTAGTAATTTATGGTAAATTTGTAGTTTATGATTAACAGGAACACAGTGGATAGAAACTATATCATTCGGATTGTCTGCATTGGAAGGAACTACTTCCTCTTCCGCCTTTCACAGTCATGTGTGAAATATGGCTGTATTAATGTGTCAGCCCCTGGCGTGCGCACTCACAACAATGGCTGAGCGTAATTGTGCGGAGCCATGTATAGACGTATTTTACCTCCACACACAGCTGAGACGTGGTTTCCGATACATGTGGCAAGAAAGTGAGGTGTTGTGGCAACACCACTAACCTCGTCAAACACCTCAGAGTAAATCATATCACAGAATATGACGAGCGTATGTTGAGGCGAACTGAAGAGGAGGAGAGGGACAGGTGCTGCTAGGGCGAGACAGACGTCTCTCACGGAGTCCTTCAATGTTGCAGGCAGGCAAGGTGTTCAAATAGTGCACAACTTCAGTTGCTTTTTTTATTTCTACATGATAATTCTGCATTATTAAGCGATAAGAACAAGTAATCTGATGTCCTGTTATCATTATGAATCTATAATTCGAGAAATAACAAAAGATACAATAAATAAAATAGGTTTTTGTACAAAGTATGCCAGCGGAATTTACTTGGTATCGGATCGGAAAGGAAATCAGTGGTATTGCACATCACTACTTTTTATGGCAACGTAGCTTAATTTGTTCATATTCAGTGAATATGGATATAATTTTTTATGTTGTTACATAAATATTACGGAGCCCTGCAAGGGACATGGGAGAAAAAAAATTACGATGAACTTTTGCGAGATCTCGCAAAACTTTTGCTGATTGAGAAAGACGATGACATTGCTTTAATCCGCAACATTGTGAAAGTAGATGGTGACACATTTGTTATTTTCCAAAAGTTTTGTCACAAACAGTCTTACTTTCAGTACCCCTTACCGTCATCCAGAATTGGATGCTACAGTGTCGCAGCTGAACAGCAGACCTGGCATTACAAAGCTCAATAATATTACAGGCAAATATTTTCTTTGTCCAGACAACACAGCTTTCATTGCATTGCCAATCATGCAAAGTCAATAAAAAAAGAGTTTGTTTTATCAGGTTGCCTATATACATTTTAAGCTATTATTTATTATTTAGTTCAATCAATAGATCAAGTTTTGTAGTGACTATGAAATATATTGTAATTATCTGTTTCTTGTTTATCCTAGACAGGGCAAAAAAGGACTCCAAATTAAAAAAAAAGATAAAAATGAAAGACTGGTGCATTGTGCAGTTTAACACTGGTGGTACAGAAATAGTCCCTAGTTCATGGATAAGTGGGGAGAAATTGTCATGGCCTCCATATCATTCAGGATCCACACCGTAGTAAAGAGGAGAGTTCATCCTGGTGCAACATGGCTCACCTATGCACCAGTCCGGCTTCTCATAAGCCATGGTGAGCCCAAGGAGGACCACTGGAGGGGCATCCGTGCCACCCTCCTGGAAAGAGCTGAGGAGAGCCCCAGATTAGACCAGTCTTAAAAGAAAGCACAAGTAAAAAATTTTTATTCACAAACATATCTTTGATTGTTAAGAATTTATGATCTTGTCTTTTATACATATCTGTGGTGCTTGCATACTGCAATATCACCACATAATATAGTCCAAAAAGTGGAAGCTTGTAAACTTTTTATAAATGCAAAGCCGTGTACACTTGTGCACTTCAAAAATTCCTTGTATACTGTACCTTCTTGCACATCTCCATTTCCTGTGTGTGTTGTTATAAATCAAACTGTAACTTTAGGAAAAAATATTCCAAAAGCACATTTGTAATTACTTGTGACCGTTTTTAACTTCTTTCCTTTAGACCAAATCCTCTGTACACATATAGTGACTCAGAGGATGAGCAGTCCACAAAAAACGGTTTCCTCAGGCCCCTCGAGTGACAATACCAGGTAATAAAATACTGTAGTGTCTGTGTACATATCTGTGTGTGACACAAGGGAACTTTGTTGACAAGTTGTCTGTATTCTTAAATGCTTAAAAATTTTTTATTTTTCTAAACAGCCCTCACCACTCCGCAGTCTGCCCCCCAGCCCACTGACAGCGCCCAGCTTCCGGCACCTTTCGCCACTCCGGCACAACACGCAAACCGACACAGCTTTGCGATCTCCCCAGCATGCAGAGTCTGATGTCGAGGCCTTCCCTATAGATGGTATGCTTTTAAAATTGTTTTAAAGCTGAATCACAATGT
>NW_024582888.1:79341-79781 GCF_018398535.1 Haplochromis burtoni | reverse complement strand
GTTACCCTCTTTAGGGAGAACTCCCTCTGGGGCTTAAATACCTGGGACACCATTTGGTCTTAGAACTGAAAAAACTTCTCGAATAAGAGGTAAAACATCTTCAAATAAGTCCAGGCACTTTTCTTTCCAAGCTCCTTAGATTAACATGACCTGGATGACTGAGAACCTACACAGACAAACAGTCAGAACTGGGTCCCCAATATTGAGATGCAGAGAACTCTTCTAACAGTGTACAGGTAACAAACCAGGGTCATACAAGTGTATACATCTATCCATCGCTTTCTATAAAACACTTTAAAATAACCACAAATGACACAATGTGCTGTACATTGGAGGTAAACGATAAAAGTACATAAGATGTTGTCACGATCGGGCGAATTACACACAGTAATTCGGCGTGCCCGTGTGGCGTGCTGGCTAGACCCAAACGCGGCGCAGGC
>NW_024582888.1:75239-77661 GCF_018398535.1 Haplochromis burtoni | reverse complement strand
AGCAATGAGAAGGTAGGATAGGTCCAGGGTCTGACGTGAGGCCGTCCTGGACGAACTGTCTGGAGAGAGCGTCCGCCTTAGCGTTCTTGGAACCAGGGCGGTAGGCGAGGTGGAAATTGTAAGGCTCAAAGAATAAGGCCCAACGGACCTGCCTTGGGTTGAGCTGCTTGGCAGAAAAAATATGGATCAGGTTCTGATGATCAGTCCAGATCGGAAAAGGGTCTTTTGCTCCCAGGAGCCAATGCCACCACTCTTCTAAGGTCCACTTGATGGCCTTCTCAGTCTCCGACACCGTACCGTTGCTGCGTGGGAGAAAACTTCATTGAGAAATAGCAGCATGGGTGAAGTTTTCCATCCAGGCCATGTTGAGAAAGGACGGCGCCAGCGCCAACATCGGAGGCATCCACCTCCACCACAAAATCTCTGGCAGGATCAGGGTGGAGCAGGACGGGGGCCATAGTGAACTGGTGGATAAGGTCTTGGCATGCCTTTTTTGCACCTGGGGAGAGGCAGAAGGGCTTAGGCAGGTTAGCTGGTTTGGTGAGGGATGTCAATGGGGCGACAACGGTGCTGAAGTTACGGATAAAGCGCCGATAGAAATTGGCGAAGCCCAGGAAGCTCTGTAGCTGCTTAAGGCTGGAGGGCTGAGGCCACTGGGTCACGGCTTGGACCTTTTGCGGGTCCATGGTCAGGCCATCGGAGGAGATGGTGAAGCCTAGGAAGGTGGTGGACCGCTGATGGAAAGCACACTTCTCCAGTTTGCAGAACAGCTGGTACTCAAGCAGCCTGCTCAGCACGGCCCTCACATGGCGAATATGGTCCACTTCGGTGCGGGAGTAGATCAAGATGTCATCTAGATAAGCACCACCCACCGGCCTAGCATATCCCGCAAGACATCGTTGATCAGATGTTGGAAGACAGCAGGGCTGATACAGAGACCGAAGGGCATCACCAGGTACTCCGAGGGGAGTGATGAAGGCCGTCTTCCATTCATTCCTTTCCCTAATGCGCACCAAATTGTAGGCGCTGCGTAGGTCTAGTTTGGTGAAGATGCAGGCCTGGGAGAGGGAATCGAGTGCGGTGGATAGCAGAGGAAGAGGATGGCGGTTCTTGACAGTGACTTTATTCAAGCCCCGATAATCTATACAGGGGCGGAGCCCGCCATCTTTCTTCTTGACAAAGAAGAATCCAGCAGCAGCAGGAGAGGTAGAAGGGCGAATAAAGCCCTGTTGGAGACTCAGCAACTTACTCCTCCATGGCCTTATTCTCTGCGGGTGACAGAGAGAACAGGCGACCACGAGGAGGGACCGCTCCCGGGAGGAGCTCGATGGCCATGTCGTAGGAGCGATGAGGAGGTAGAGTAGAGGCTCGCCTCTTACTGAAGACCTCAGATAATTCGTGGTAAGCCGGAGGGATCTTATCCAGATCAATGGATCTGGTGAGGCCTCTTCTGACTTTGAGTTCTTTTGGGTCCGAGAGAGAAGCCAGCAGCGTGGACACTGGGGACCCCAATCCAGGATCTGGCAGGAAGACCAGGAGATGTGGGGGTCATGTTGACGGAACCAGGGGTATCCAAGGATGAGAGGAGAGGACGTGGCCGAGACTACTAGAAACCGGACCTCCTCCTGATGATCTCCAATAGACATGCAAACCGGCTGGGTCTGGAACTGGATCGGGTAGGGTTGGAGGGATCGCCCATCTACTGAGGTCACCAGGAGGAATCGATCAACGGAAGATAACGGAATGCGAAGTCGAGAGGCTAGTTTTTGGTTGATGAAGTTCTCAGTGGCTCCGGTGTCCAGGAGGGCTTCAGATGAGAACTGTTGGTGTTTCAGGTGAAATATTACTGGTAACAGAAAACGAGAGGGGTCAGAGGAGTGGGAAGGGCCAGGTGGGACTTCCCCGCAGTCTACCTGGCGTCGTCGTTTCCCGGACGTAGCGGGCACTGGGGACAACGGTGTCGAGCTGATCCACAGTAGGCGCAGAGACCCTCACGCCAGCGTCTCTCTCTCTCCTCTTTGGAGAGTCTACCCAGCTGCATGGGCTCCTCACTGGATGTACTGCTTGGGCTAGCAGCGGCTCCTTCAGAGGGGGGAGGAGGCTGCGAAGACGTGGCCCTCTGAGGCTGGAAGGGTTTGAAGGCCCGAGGGGTGTGGCGAGGCCGCGACATCACTTGTTGGTCGATCTTCAGGGCGAGGTCCACGGCCTCATCCAGAGTTTTTGGGGCCTTACGGCCGGTCATCTCATCTCGGATGTAATCAGCCAGTCCCTCCAGAAAAATGGAGCGTAGAGAAGCGTCTCCCCACTTTAGCTTAGCGGCCAGGGTAGGGAATTGGGAGGCAAAGTGACAGACGGGTCGACTGCCCTGGCATAAATGAAGCAGCTGTGACTCCACTTCCACTTCACTGCTCGGGGGAACAAA
>NW_024582888.1:71362-75219 GCF_018398535.1 Haplochromis burtoni | reverse complement strand
AAAAATTACAAACTTCTGTGAAACATATAAATGTAAATAGGAAACTGTCTTTTAATAAAGTATTTAGCAAACGAAACATGTCTATTGACCTTTTATTGTTTAGTTTTTTTTCTCTGTTACATCACATGCAATGCTTTCTTATTTTAGGATATTAATATTGACATGATACATTGTGAGACATTTGTTGTTGTTTTTATAAAGGGTGTCCAATTTGAGGAATAAGTACAATTATGTGTTTAGGTGGTTGAAGTATTGATGGAAACATGCAGTAGTTTAGTATTGGTTAAAATACCTTTAAAGAAAGGTAGATTTCCAGTCATGATTTAACTGTTTTAATAAAAAGCAACTGTGCGAAAGAGGTGGAAAATCAACACCATAGCTCAACAGTGTTTCAATATCAGAATCTGACATTGTTCCAATGTCAACAGTATTAGAAAATATAACATTGAATCAATGTCAGGTTTCAACATTGATTCAACATCAAAACCTGACGTTGTTTCAACGTTAAAAAAGGGTGCAAGAGTGACGTTAGGTCAACGTGACACCTCAACGTTGATTCAGTGACACAGCCTGATATTGACTCAACATTGTTTTAATGTTTCCTTGCTATCTGGGTGGTCTATGTGTACGTATCATAAACAAACAAAAACACAAAACAAAGAAACAAAAAACCCCAAGAGGATTCACCACAAGGTACAAACCAGATTTCAGTCTGAAGATAAAGGTCAGGATTAAACTTTGCTTAAAGATCAAAAAAAGCTGCATTAGTCCTATTTGGACAAATTAAACTAAAATCAACCTCCAACACAATGATGCATGGGCGACACTGGATCACTCGTGGTTATTGATGTTGTAGCTGAAGCCTGAAAGACTCAATCAGATCTAGGCAAACATAACAAAATTTGCCAGATGCGTCAAATCAAAAAAAGATTTCTGTGGAGGAAGGCGTCAAGCTCACGCAGAAACTCAATCATCTGTGAACTGGCAGCTTCACCTTTCCTTCTCACAGTGTCGATAACAAAACGAGCTCTATCGCTCCTGCTTTGCATTGCGTCTGCTTCCTCCCTGTCACCATCAACCATCAACCCTTTCTCCAGGAGTTTGTCGATCAGACTGCTGAGAACAGGTCCTGATATCCTATCAATGAATGAGCTCCTTACATTTAAAAGCCTCTTTTTTGGAGAAGCAGTCATGGATCTAACTCTGTTGGGCAAAAGACAAACCTCTCTTTCCCAGATACAGCTGGAGCTACCCTTGTGTGTCACACTCAGGTTAATATCTGTAATGATTGTTTTTAAAATCACCTGGAAGGTTGTGATGGAGTAGTTAGGATACTCCTCATTAAACTCTGCCTCATTTGGTTGAACTATAATCAGGTCATCGTCAGGAACAGTGGACAGAGTGTAAACCTGCTTTGGATACAGAATACATTTTGAGGGTACATCTATGTACATCTCTTCACCAACTAATTCCCTTCTCTGGTTTTTAACATCATGGATCACGATGTTCCTTGGCAACAACAATACGTTGAGGAAGGATCTGAGATTAAGTTCTTCTGGAGGTTTGTAGAAGAGCAGAACCATCGCTTGGACTGGTTCAGCGGGAGAGTTTTCATCCCTGACATTACCGTAACCAGAAAACCCTGTGATGTTTATAACAACATGAGTTTCTGTTATCTGATGAGGGGTGATAAACTCGATATCTTCAAGGTTATCCACATGAGCGACCTTCAAGAACTGACCTCCACCTGTGGAGATGAGCTCACAGTGTGGGAGACAAAGCTGACACACAGACTGCTGCTGACATTTGATGTCAAACAGGGGTCCTGCAGGCTTCTTGTGGTGTTGGGCCAGCAGCCTCCTGTTCCAAGGGACAGTCCTGTAAACCACGTCTCCTTCTGCCTTCATGACAAACACCAGGCCGGTCACACTGCACTGGTACAGGCCTGCACTGGAGCACTGGAACAGGTAAGCTTCATCATCAGACTCATCAGCAGTGATGATAGGTGTAAACTCTTCAAAGCAGCTTTGTGGCTTCATGTCAGGTGAACAGGTTGCTTGTGTTAAATCCGTCCTTCGTTGTGTTGTGGTCAGTGACTGACGCCGATCTTTGTTCTGGATCATTGCATTATATGTAATAGCACCAGTATGTTTGATTTCTTCTAGGCTTTCCTTCCCATTAACACTCTGACTGTTAGATTGTGTGTTTATTGGTACAGAAGTCTGTCCATTAAGCTTTTTCTTTTCCTTCAGTGGTGCGTCTCCTGCATCAAAGCAGTGCAGATGTTTCTGTCTGCGTTTCATCCTGCCTTGTTTGCATCTGTGAAACATTAAAAACAAACTCTTCATTACAACACTTTTCACTCTCAACTCTTATAAAACATTTTGAAACAGTGTGATCTCAGATTTGTTTTAAAAGAGATCATGACAGAAATTATTAAAAACTCTGTGTGCTGCTAGTTTGTTCTCAGCATATGTAACTTTTTTAAATAAAGGAATTTGGCAAATAATAATAATAATCACAAGATTATTACAAGTTAAACGCTTTCAGCCAAAATTAAATGCATAGTATTCACACAAGTGCAATTAATAGGTCTGTTTTCTATCTAGGCTGGGGACTAGCAGTGCAGTATTGCATTTCTAATTTGACCTTTTCTTATGAAAACTGACATCAGAATAAACTCGATAAACTGGATAAACTATGTAAACTTATCTAGTTTTACATAAACCTACATGCATTAAAGACAGAAAAAAAGAGATCTCACCTACCCAGTAACTTGTCCGTCGTTTTCTTATAACTGAATCTTGTAGACAGGTTGTCATGTCTTTTTATTCCAATCTGTCGTGTGACTCCTTCCTCTTTCCCAGCCGACTGTGATGTCATTTAGGGGTTTCATAAGTGGCAGCCTACCACAGTGATTAAGTGTGCAAAACTAAATAATTGCCAATAAGTGCAGAGATTTAAAAATGTGATTTTCAGCTGATGGTGTTTAGACAATGACCAGGGGTTCGAAAGCATCTCTCACGTAACAGGTACTTATACAATATGATGGCTAAATCCACAAAAAGCAGTAAACCTTAGAACCATCCACAGCAGGTCATCTGATCACAGTCTGTGTGCTCAGAAAACCTACTACAGCTACTACAGCTGAGTGATTCCAACAGCTGGAATCGAACTTGGGGTTCTCCCACGAGTCCAAGCACTCAAATAATCTACAATAATGTCCCTGTAATGGACCGATGACGGCAGCAATGTTATATTACTCACTTCTCTCATAAGGGAATCTGATATAGCTTCTCTTTAATTGCTCATTAAAAACTGAAACTTTTTTTAAAGGACTTTATTATTAAGACTTTGTTAAAGATCTTACAGAGAAAGGTGTCATAGGTCATAGATAAGACAGGTGTAGCTGGTAAACTTTAAGTGGAGAATGAGTGTCTCATCTTGTTTGCATGAAACTCACTACGATCAGCATCTTTCAGCATCTGTTGATTGTTTCTGGGGCTCAAAGCTACGTGCATCGCACACGCAGGGTCCTGCAGGACGTCGTTCTGCTTCTCTGATGATTTATTTAGTTGGATGATCGAATAGAGAACACAAGAAGATTAAAGGTGGAGGAAAGAGGGAGAGACTTCAAAGGAAAACGGTGCTGCACCCGGGAAAACAATAATTTCAAATGTACAGTTCAAAAACAAAATTTTTTATTTGCATTTAGATTTTTCTTCTTTTTGATTAACATCTGAGTTTTAAACAAACAAGTGCTTATGTTGTGGTTATTTGTGGCCTGAACATTTCTTTACTTATTTAAACCACGTCCTCTTTTTTGAGGCGATGCCATTTACCCATTTGTGGTGCAG
>NW_024582888.1:69599-71342 GCF_018398535.1 Haplochromis burtoni | reverse complement strand
GGAGACTGACGTCGTCAAAGTTTCGGAGCTCCTGACACGAAGAGAACGATGTCTGAGCGGCGAACAGGTGGGTGGCATCTCTTTTAAACCCGGCCCCGTGATCAGCTGATCACCAGCTGACAGATGTAAAATAAAAGATAAATTAAAAAGATCAAATAACTAAAAGGAAAACTAAGTCTTGCTGGGGCTGAAAGCCAAAGAGTAAAAATAAAGTTTAAGAAGTGTAATTAAAAAGGACAGTGAAGGGGCCTCTAACACACAAGGGCAAGTTATTCCAGAATTTTGGGGCAATGATAGAGGAGGCCCTGTCCCTTCTAAGCTTCCTTTTGTACTTCCAGGAGCAGCTGACCTGAGAGACTGACAGGATGTGTAGGGGTGAAGAAGCTCAGAGAGGTAAGGTGGGGCAAGATTGAGAAAACATTTAAAAACCAATATAGGAATTTTAAAATGAACTCTAAAATATAAAGGTAGCCAGTAGTTATATGCTCTTTTTTACGAGTTCATTTGTGCAGCTTGATTTTGAACCAGCAGCAGATTTAAGGGTAACAACTGATACACATGAAGTGAGTTACAATAATCCAGGAGAAATAAAATAAAAACATCACTGATCACTGTTTCAAAGTGCTGCCTAGAAAGAAAAAGGTGTTGGCAATCACCTTAAATGATAAAAATTGGACTTAATCATCACTCTGATTTGACTGTCCAATATAAATTACCGTACAACTTAAAACTAAGGTCAGTAGCTCCTTCTGGTCCAGGTATTCTACCACTCCTCAGTGGACAGTGTGCTCTCCTGCCGTCTGGGTGTCTGGCTCCACAGAGGGTAATTAACACTGCCCCCAAATCACTGGCTGCCTTCTACCAACACTGAAGTTCATCTCCAGCTACTTCTGTCTCTGGAAAACCAGGGCCACATCCTGCTCGCCACCCGTTTCACCCACTGCCCTCCAGTCAGCACTTCAGGTTAATCAGGTCCCACAGCTCCATGATTAAAAAGAGGTTCTTCCCCTGGGCCATTCAGACAGTAAACAAAAATGTAAACATGTAGATATAGTTTCTGTTTTTTAATCTGAAAGTTTTAGGACAAGGGTGTAGGCCAGATCAGGCCACAGCGATGGTTAGCCTGGGTATCAAATTCTAATTGAAGAAGGGAGGATTTCAGCCTGACCGTTTACAAGAGATAATACTTGGTTTTATAATTGGTTCCAACTTGTGTTAAGAATCCTCCAGCAAGAGATCCCTGAAGTCTACAATTACTGGACAATAGCAACTTTTAGTCAAAAATGTGCACATTGGCACACAAACTGCACCTTCCCTAGAAGCATCCAGCTAAATGTTTTTTTTTCTTTTTATGTCCTCTGATAACAATCGGTTAACAATTGGTTTATGTCACCCATCCCAGTGTTTTGACTTTGTACTATTATTGATCTTTGATTTTATCATAGCTTTTGACAGCTTTGTGTTTGGGTTTCTCTTTTGTATTTCTGGCTCTCTAGTTCTTCTTCTTGTTTTTTGATTTCTAGTTCTTAGGTTTAGTGTAGGTTTAGTTTTGTCATGTTTATTGTCTTGCTCCCCAGTCAGTCGTGTCTCATGTTGTAGTAGTAGTAGTTTTTATTTATTGTCATTGTCAAGAACAATGAAATTGCGTTTGGGGCTTCCATACAACCCAAAAAAAAGAAGAAAATAATAAATACCCCTTAAAACCCAAGTGTACATATTTAACCCAGTGTGACTCCAATGCAA
>NW_024582888.1:66364-69548 GCF_018398535.1 Haplochromis burtoni | reverse complement strand
ATGACAAAATACAACAATGCAACCCATTCAATATTATTGTACTGTGAGATATGATATCAGATATGATAGTTATCTATTTAAGAAAGAGGGGGGGGGGGGCAGGAGGGGGAAGAGAATAAAGATATGATGCTCCAATGCAGACCAGTTTGTTACTCCCGTCTCTGTGCTTCATCCTCTGTTCCGAGGTCTGTCAGGTTTCCATGTCTTAGTGTCTAGTCTGCGTCTTTGTAAACTGTCTCTCTGTTTTACTTTGGTAGTTCTTGTCCTATGTTAATGTTTTCAGTTTTGCTTCCGCTTGGTCTCATCATGTTTGATTACTCCCAGCTGTGCTCTCCTCCTGTGTCTCATTCCCTCGTTATCCCTCTGTGTATTTAAGCCCGGTCTTACTCTGTGTCGTACCCTCGTTCTCTGCTGTGTTTTGCCTACCTGTCTGTTTAGTTACATGTACCTTCCAAGTTTACTTAGTGTTGTAGTTTCTGATGTTCAGCAATAAAAGTTGCTTTTGAGTTTACCTTTTGTGTTTGAGTCTGCGCTTGGGTCCTCTCCTGTCTGCTTCACACGGCCAGCACATGACAGGTAAAACAATTGGCTGAAGGTGCAACATTAAGATAAATTGAGAGAAGATATGCCAGGTGATTCAGGAACCAACAGAAAGAACTGGAGATTGATCAGAATGGAGTCATTATATCTCGAATGGAGTCAAATATCTCCAAGACATTACCACTGCAGTTTTCCAGTCTACCAGGGCATTGCAAATTTTGTCATAAGTGGTCCCAAACCATAGGATCACAGCAACTTGCACAGACACAAACTCTGATTTATTGTGATCATTTATTTATGTTGGTTAGAGTTTTACAATCATACAGACAAAAGATTTGAAAAATGGAATTGTCTGCCCTCAGTTCTGATCCATTTCCACTCAAGACTTGTGGGATCAACGTGTGCATGCTGTTCTGGTTAGGGTGACCAACACAACCACACTGGCTGACATGTGACAAATGCTGGTTTAAGAATGGAATGTCATCCCACAACAGTGTGTGATCAAAGTGGTGAGCAGTATGAGAAGGATGTGCCAGGCTGTTGTGGCTGTATAATGTATAAATTGTTAAATTGTTAATATGTTTTGTTTCTTCTGACTTCAATTGGCCAATCAAATAAATGACACCAAATAACAGTCAATAGCAAAAT
Source organism: Haplochromis burtoni (assembly GCF_018398535.1). Lineage (NCBI taxonomy): Eukaryota > Metazoa > Chordata > Actinopteri > Cichliformes > Cichlidae > Haplochromis > Haplochromis burtoni. The sequence continues at coordinate 68,360 of NW_024582888.1, read as the reverse complement.
AGGCTGTTTAGCTTTGGCAGAGGAGATTTGCAACCTTTTTCATGGGAGCACCCCACATACTCAGCTCTGCTGTTTCTTTACAAATGTAGCAAACTAAACAGACCTTCCAACAGGGCAAGACTTATTGCCAAGAAGCATTGTTACAACAAAGAAATAATCAACCAAACGCAAATTTTACATTTTGTGCTAAGATTATATTTTATAACTTTTTTTGATGTATACCAACCCATATGGAAAAGAAATAGTAAAAATTTATATGATTTATTCATGAAAGTGGCCACTCTCTCATTACTTTCATATATTGTTTTAGTAAGTATCCAAAACATACAAGTTTCATTGTATAATTTTTCAAGGGATCTTATATGTGTTTTCACTCTTGTATGCTTTTCATACAAGTTTCACACAAGACAGATACAAACTTTATAAGATTTATATATATCTTTTCCATATGGGAAAGCTCAATCAATTTTAAAAAGAACAAACAATGGGTAGAAAACTCTTAATGAAAGGTACCCAGTGTTAAATAACACCTCTAGATAAAACTAAATATTCCACATCCATCCATTATATTCCACTTATCCTTATCAGGGTCACAGGGGGCTGGAGCCTTTCCCGACCAACATAGGGCGAGAGGCGGACACACAGAGAGACACACAACCATTCACACCTATGAGCACTTTAGAGTCATTGATAACCCCAGTGACTGTATACTGGGAGGAAGCTGAATTACTTGGATAGAACCCACGCAAACATGTGGAAAACATGTAAACTCCACACAGAAACCCCCCAGCCAGATGATGGAAACTCAGGACCATGCTAACCACCACCCCACCATGCACAAATATCATACAGCAGCATAAATTAGTGTTATTATCCATATTTTTTTTCTGTAGCGGCCATTTACTTTATTATGTTTATTATGCATTTAGTATGCCTAGCCTTTCACATTTGGCCACAAAGTGGTAGTGGTAGTAAAAAATATAAAATTATAGTAAAAGGTTATTCTATGCGTGACAGTTGGATTCACAAAAATGTCATGTTTATATGAGACACTTCTGGGAAATTGATTTATTCCTCTTTCAGACTTATTACTATATAGCATTAAAGGAATGCACAGAGAGAATATTAATATGAATTTTCATTGACCAGTCTTGAATGGATGTAGCAACATTATCTCTCTATTACAGAATATTAACTTTTTGGCAGCTACCATCAGCCACCTATTATGTTATTGATTTCAGAGTCTAGACAGAACCCCTGTTATACATGCAATAGTGCTGCAGCTGCTTTTACACACACCACTAATCCATAGAAAAGTTTATCCCCTTACTTTTGAAGAATAACTCATGTTATCAACAGAAGTCTGACACTTGTGGATCAGACAAACATTTCAAACATTCTTACAGCATCACGTTTCCGTTAAATCCTTCAAAGTATAGTTAATTGCCAGTGTGATTTGTGAGTGATTCACTGAAACCCTGATAGACTGAATGAGCTCCTCCTTCTCTGTTATACTATCACAGTCTAGATCCATATTGCTGCTCTTTTCAAAGGCCAAAAAAATCAGATTTGATTTTACAGATAGTGTGGTTTTTTAGCTGGAAATGTGTGGATTACCAATTCTGGGTGAGGAAAGAGTTTTTTGCCTCAAGTAGAGAAGATCAAGTATGTCCTAGTCTCATTCATGAAAGGAGAAAAAGTGAAGCTGGAGACTGGGCAAATGACCTAATGGTAGACCTAGAGGGGGTCAGAGATTATGTCTCTTGGCTGAATATGGAAGAGAAGAATGCTTTGGTCTTCCCCTAGAAGATCTGGAGAAAGTAGGTCAAGGAGGGAGGTCTAGGCTAGTGAGGAATACCAAGATAGCGCCGGTGTGCTTGGCTTGGCGTCCTCGGTCGTGCCTGTCTCGCGGTTTTTTACCCTCCCTTTTCCCTTTACCTTCACTTATGGACCTTGGCAGTGTGTTTTTTATTTTTATTTTCCTAGTTGTATGCTC
>NW_024582888.1:61099-66344 GCF_018398535.1 Haplochromis burtoni | reverse complement strand
GTTTGTTTTTATACATTACTTTTTGTTTCACTTTCTTTAACTATAAATCTCTGCCCACTTCTAATCTATGCTTTTTGAAAGCAGCATGTTCCTTTCTTAGAAGCAAAATAGTTTAGATTGGATTTAAATTAGATTTGAAAGTTTATTAAACAAAAAGCAAAAAACAATAAATCGAAATAAACTAAAAGGGTGAGATACTGGTGACGTGTACAGGTCGGCCGCGCCCTGCTGGACTTTGAAATGAACAAAAAACATTTCTAATAGCTGAGGTGTACATGGGATCAAGGTCGATAGGTGGTAAAGTGATTTTAAGCCGTTTTCGTTTATATATTCTTAAAACTTACTGGTCGAAGGTAAAGTCAGATCTTGGCAGGTGCAGTCGGTGGATCACACCGAAAAAGGAAATCAAGGCTGAAACGTTAAGGAAGCTTCAGGTAATGTAGACCGTGAACATTTGGGTTATCTGCAGAGAAACATTTTAAAACATTTGTAGAGAACATTTTAAAAATATGAAAGTTAAGAAAAGAAGAGCTTACAGAAACAAATTCTTTCTTACAAACTTTTTAGAACTCCCGTTTGCACCCCGGCGTCAGCGGGCCGTGTTTGTCTGTAACGATTAACATTTCTCTGTTAATTAAAGTGGTGTTTATTTTTATTTTTATTTTTATTTTTTTAGTTGTGGCATGAACATTTTTATACAGAGCGCACATCCAGAGAGATTTCGGGCCCTGATTGTCACGTACGAGTGTAAAAACGTGGCTCTGTCCAGATCAGGAGCGAAGCTGAAATGCAGGTTGGACAACCTCGGTCTGTTAAACACACTCAGGCTGTTTACAGCGCTGCTGTTCCAGTTTCACTGAATATGCGCATATTTCTTTTTGCATACTTTTGGATCAAGCTGGAATATAATCATCCAAACAACCGAGATAACTTTGTATCGCTCGCTTAAAAAACAAAACAAAGAAAAATAATTAATTGCTTCGTGTTTCTTGATTATGGATTTGTAAAAACTGATGTCAACAGTAGTTCTCTACAGGAGTTTAAATGTGTGAAAACACATATGAGTTCATTTGCCGGAAAAGAAAAATAAATAAGAGAGAGATAAATAAGCTACTTGGCTCAAATAGGACAATATATTCATTGCACTTATTCAATAAAATTCAATGATTAAATAATAAAACTATTAATGAAAAATGAAAATATAGTTTAAGCTGAAATGTCCGAGTGAAACACATCTTGTTCATTGGTTTATGTTATGTTCAATTCTTTCTTGCCTTTTTCTTTTAACGTCACTTAATCAGGCTCTGATGCGTTCTGACACTTTTGTGTTCTTTTTACTTCCTGTATAAACACCAGCTGGTGTGTGGGGAAATCGTGCTCATATTTTTTGTCTGGTCACAAGTGTTGGTGACAGAGTGGAGGTTGCTTCAGTGTACTGCTGTGTAGCCTTTGTAAGTAACTTCTCTCTCACTGAACATTTTTTTCCAGCCAGGTACTTTCATGTGATGCAGCCTCCATGCTGTGCAGAGCCCTACAGATGTTATATGATATTATAATATTTGTATACATTTGTTTAATTAACGAACTCGAATGAACTCTGCTGGAGTAAAAGATGATTATTTAAGACCTTGTATGTGAGGAGCAGGATTTTGAATTCAATTTTGGATTTTTTTTAATTTATTCAATTCTGTGTTATTTAAAGCAATTCCAAATCTTAACCACACAGGTCCACTACAAACCATCTCAAATCAGCATTTTCAATCCGGGATTGCATCTTGTCTACATTAGACAAGATGCCCCTCCCTGAGCCTGGTTCTGCCGGAGGTTTCTTCCTGTTAAAAGGGAGTTTTTCGTCCCCACTGTCACCAAAGTGCTTGCTCATAGGGGGGTCTTATGATTGTTGAGTTTTTCTCTGTATGTATTATTGTAGGGTCTACTTTACAATATAAAGTGCGTTGAGGCGACTGTTGTTGTGATTTTGCACTCTATAAATAAAATTGAATTGAATGTGTAGGCGTAAATAATAATTTGTATTTATTCTGTATACACACCAGCTACTGAATGATTCTTACAGAATAAAACAAAGTCTACAATTGGTTTTCCAGGTTCAAGAAAGTGACGGATACCATCAGAGCCAAAAAGAAGACTGAAGCAGCTTCTTTAAACAAGAGACATTTAAAGAAGAAAAGATGAAGTGTTTATTTAAGAACAGACACTTAAAGGAGAAAAAGAGAGAAATCACTAAAGTTAGAGATGATCCAATAAGTGAAGGAAAAACAGAAGAAGACACAAATTATGCATTTAAGTCACATGATGAAGAAGGTGAGGAGGATGTAAGAGCAGGTTGGTGCTTCTTTCTCAGAAGGCCCTTCTGTAGGACATACTGCATCAGTGATGAAAACATCAGAACACAGCTGAACACAGACGACGACAATGATGATGATGGTGTCTGCTACAGGAGTATTTCACTACCTAAAGAAAAAAAGATTTCAGCTTATAAACATCGATTCAAGAGTTTACGTTTTAAGTTGAAGAAGTCAGACAGAAAGGAGAACCGTAAACCTTTAAGCCACAATCCTTCCCCATCACGGGAGCCGGCAATTGTTTGTAAGGAGCTCAAAGTGGAAGACAGTGATTTTAGACAGTTTAATTTGTCTGGCTCTTTTACTGTTGTTTTTCATGAGATGGAAGATTTGCAAGAGGAACAAAACACATCTCACCAGTATACTGAAGGTAAATGTGGTGAAATTAAGTTTGGCTCCACAGACCTGATGGGCAAGACTTCATCACCCTGTAAATCCACTGGGTTGCCTAAATATATAAGTGAAGGAACAATTGAAGAAGATGGTTGCAGAGTTTCTTCTCCATGGATAAAAAACAAGTCAAGAGAAACAGATCCTCCTGTCATGACTAAGAACATGTCATCAACCAATACGCTTTCACACAGTTCTCGTGTGCAGTTCTCCTCCACAGATTCCTGCTACTTGACTCGTTCTCACAGCCTGTCTTTACTGACCAAAACACCAATCAAGAACTTGATACAAGCAGCAAGCTCACCTGACATGAGGTTAAAGGGGTTTACACCTGGCATTACTGCTGATGAGTCTGATGATGAAACCTACCTGTTCCAGTGCTCCAGTGCAGGCCTGTACCAGTGCAGTGTGACCGGCCTGGTGTTTGAAATGAAGGCAGAAGGAGACGTGGTTTACAGGACTGTCCCTTGGAACAGGAGGCTGCTGGCCCAACACCACAAGAAGCCTGCAGGAACCCTGTTTGACATCAAATGTCAGCAGCAGTCTGTGTGTCAGCTTTGTCTCCCACACTGTGAGCTCATCTCCACAGGTGGAGGTCAGTTCTTGCAGGTCGCTCATGTGAATGATGAGGGCATCGAGTTTATCACCCCCCACAAGATAACAGAAAGTCATGCTTTTATAAACATCACAGGGTTTTCTGGTTATGGTAATGTGAAGGATGAAGACTCTCCCCCTGACCCAGTCCAAGCGTTGGTTCTGCTCTTCTACAAACCCCCAGTTGATCCTGATCTCAGATCTGTCCTCAGTGTGTTCATGCTGCCACGGAATATTGTGTTCAGCAAAATTCTGCGTAACAGGAAGACGTCAGACAAAACTGAGAGATACATAGAGACATCATCTCACTGTAAACTGCACCCAAAGCAGGTTTACACTCTGGTCACTGATCCTGAGCATGACCTGATTAAAGTTCAACCCAAAGAAGCTGATTTTGATGAGGAGCACCATGAAAGCTACTTCCCATCATTTCAGGTAGTCTTAAAAAAAATCCTCACGGATATTAACCTGAGTCTGGGAGACAAGAGCAGCTCCAGCTGTGTTTGGGAAAGAGAGGTTTGTCTGTTGCCCAGCGGAGGGAAAACTGATACTTTGGACACTGATCCAATAAAGAGACTATCAGCTCTACGGAGCTGCTTCATCAAAAGTATATCAGGACCTGTTCTCAGCAGTCTGATGGACAAACTGCTGGATGAAAAGGTGATAACTGATGCTGAGATGGATGCAGCAGACGTCATACAAAACAGAAGTGACAGAGCTCGCTTTGTTATCGACACTGTGAGGAAGAAAGGTGAAGCTGCCAGTTCACAGATGATTGAGTTTCTGTGGGAGCTTGACCCCTTCCTCTGTGAATATCTTGGGTTGGTCTGATGCATCCATGTGAACAGACAGTAAGAATAATTACATTTATGACGCATTTCTCTAGTGTGTGTCATGCAACCTTTTTTTAAATTATTTTTATTACCATTGTCTGAATGGATTTTAATGTAACTTAAAGTATGAAACTCTAACAGCTTGTGAACTGATTTCAGTACTTTTTCATGAATAGTTATTATTAATTATTATTACATGCATACAGATGAATCCATACAGAAGTATCTGTATGGATATGTCTCATGTATATGTGTTTCAGAATTTTTCATGAAGACAAACAGCAGCATGTTGCTTTGTCTTTAATTATTTGCTTTTATTTTTTTGTATATACAGAGCTGTTTAAAACATAAGGATTTTTTTTTTATGATGTGTGTGTGAATCAGTTTTTTCTGTCAGGTATTTATTTCACCATGAGTTTTCTTGTACTTTTTATTGTGGACTAATTTCTACGTTTTTTTTTCTTTGTTTTAAAAAATCTAAAAGATGCAATGTCTCATCGTACTTTTTCTCCCGAGTTCCTCAGTGCATTTCTGCAGCTCTGATAAAACAGTGATGCCAAATGTGACTTATAAATATGTAAACAGCTCTATGAAAATTATGCACCCACTACTGCCGTGTTCAATTTGTCATTCATTTTTATTTATTTAACCTTAAAACCTTGCACAAACCCCTTTTTAAATCTTATATAATCAACTTGTAATTCAATTTTTTGTGCTTTATGTCATATCATATAGATGCTCTATCAGCTTGACTGCGAAAACTTTGAGCGCTCACTGCTCACATTTAAATTTCGGTAATGACACAGGCTCTGCTTACCTTCATTTTGAAGGCCTTCTGTGAGCGTGAGTTGTCTGCAGTTCTGGTATCTGACAGCAAATCTGTGAGGAGCCTTTCCAATTCTCCTTTCTCCCTCTTGCAGCCAAAAAACTCACACAGGGTCACCAATTTGTCAAGCCCCGGGACGTCGGGCTAGTGATTTTTTCAGTCGGGTTACCAAAATCTATCTCTGCCCGTCGGGCTGTCATAGGAAAGAAAAATATATGTCAATGCTTTTGCATTCTTTC
>NW_024582888.1:46585-61079 GCF_018398535.1 Haplochromis burtoni | reverse complement strand
GGGAGGTCTGGGCCTCTTTGCTTAGGCTGCTGCCCCCGCGACCCGACCCCGGACAAAGCGGATGACGATGGATGGATGGATGGATGGATGGATGCTCATCTAGTTGTTGTGCACTGATAACATATGACAGGCAAACACTTTTGAATCTTCATTCCTTCCATTCGTATCGGACCGACCCCTGCTGGAGTGTGGGCAACGCTAATCTACCACAACTGGATACGTTCTTCGGCTTCTCCTACCTACAATGCTACAGGAAGCGGGGAAGAAGGAGTGGCCGTCGCGTCTGTCTCAGGGCCTTTCTCAGAGCCTTTCTCAGAGCCAGAATTACGGACCATGTACATGCTAACCTGGACACTCCATCATTTTCTCCTTCCTCCCTGGATTGCTCTGACGCTAAGTTGCTTACTCATCGCTGGATTTATTCGGTTGATCATCAAGCCTCCTCTGCCCTTTCTGCAACACGCTTTCCTGCTCGGATTTCGATAACATTGTGCCAACGGGGAGTTTGTCGAAGCAATCTAAGTACTCTATGTCATGCTTCCAGAGGTGACTTACTACCCTGGCCACGAATGGCACTGCTTAACGTCAGGTCGCTGATAAATAAGACCTTTGTTTTAAATGACTTCTTCTCTACTAGCAGCCATGATGTTTTATTCCTTACGGAAACCTGGATTCGCCCTAGTGAGCTCATCCCTTCCTCTGAACTTCTTCCTTTGGACTGTCTTTTTTAGTTCACAGAGGCTTTCTGGTAGGGGAGGTGGTTTAGTCTCGGTTTTTGAAAACTTATATAATAGGCAACTTTCCTCACCTGCTAGCTTTGCTAGCTTTGAAGCTCAGTTATTGGCGATGACCACTCTGTGTGTGTTGGTCTACTGACCGCCCAAATATAACAAGTGTTTTATCTCGGACTTTGCCAACTTCCTGGGTTCCGTTCTACGTTCATTCTTGTCCACAGTCTTGTTACCTCCCACTTCAACTGGTTCAGAACCCCTCCTACCAGCACAATCAATCAATCAAAGCTTTATTTGCCACATGCAGGTTAACCTGCAGTGAAATGGGACCCCCCCAACCTTACACACACAACACAGACATTACATGGGGATACAAGTCGGAGATCGGTAGCGTTACAGAAAAACACTGAAATGTACACAACAATGGGAAAGTACAAGAGGAAAAAAAGAGACCTCTACTCATGCTGTGCTTCCATGGTAGGACAGCACGAGAACAGGAAATGAAAAAACTCCTCTGCACAAAAAGCACATAAATGTCCACAGCACAACTTTGTGAAAGACATGACAAGCCACAGGATTGGGTGGGGGGTGAGGAGTAATACGAAGCGAACACAGCAGCCGCCCTGCAAAGCGCTACCATTCCAGCACGGCACACAGACCTGCCGTGTTCCCCCGCAGGAAACAAGCATCGAAGGCATTTGGAAAGGGAGGGGGATGAGTGTGTGCTTATCAGTGTAAGTGTATGTGTGTGCGTGTCCATAGTTCAGCTGAGACAGTGTCCTTCGCCCTGCCAGGCTAAGTAAACAGTCTTCCAGCCAACCCAGGTGGCCTTGCATGGAATGGGAAGGAACAGACTAAACACAGTTGTTATCAGGGTGTTGTTTTTCGGCTCCAGCCCCTGTTCTTCAGGAACTTCACTGGCTCCCTGTGAAATTCCGGATAATATTCAAACTTCTTCTGCTCACCTTCAAGGCCATTCATAACCTCGCTCCTCCTTACCTACCTGTTCTGCCCTTTCACTTTGATCTTCTTCTTCTATCCAGCTTGCTGTACCTTCCTTCCGCCTCACCACCATGGGAAGCAGAGCTTTCAGCTGCTCTGCTCCCAGGCTGTGGGACTCTCTACCCCCAGAAATAAGAAACATTGGTTCTCTCCACCAGTTTAAATCTCAACTCAAAACTCATCTTTTCAAATCTGCATATTCACTGTGAATCCACTGTTTGTTCATTTTATTTTGTGCTTTTGTTTTATTTTTCTTATTTTGTCATCGTTTTATTATGTGTTTTATCCTATTGTAAAGTGTCCTTGGGTGACTTGAAAGGCACCAATGAATAAAATGTATTATTATTATTATTATTATTATTAAATATGACTCTGTTCATATTATTGGTGATTTTAACATGCACATCTGTTGTAAGGATGACCTGCTTGCTAAAGACTTTCTTGCTTTAACTGACTCTTTTAACCTCCTTCAGTGGGTAAATGGACCAACCCATGTTAAAGGCTATATTTTGGACTTATTCTTTACGTATGGCCTGGATATATGTATTAAGGATATAAATGATGCTGGAATGATCATTTCCCAGTTATTTTTGATATTGGTTTATCTGCTGTGGGACCGCAGAATGTAGCTCCCTCTTGTCTGCTACATATACTCAGCTCTGAAGCTGTGTCAAAGTTTGCTGTGTCTTTTTTGGATTCGGTATTTATGATTCCTGACTGCTGCTCAATTCGCTCATCTGATGGTTATGCTAATATTTTGTTATCATTATTTTCTTCTACCCCTGATTTGGCTGTACCTGACGGCTGTTCTCTCTGCTCGGTTGATGGTTATGGTAATATCTTGTTAGCTCTTTGTTCTTCTATTCTTGATTCTCCTGCTCCCATCAAAATGAAGCGCTCTAGAACCTACTCTCATTGCTGGCTAAATAATGCTACGCATGCCTTACGACGTTTTTGTCGCTGTGATGATAGAAGGTGGAAAAAAGGTCTCTTATGATATGTTACGGACTAGCCGCTCAAATTTTCAAACTGCTGCTAGAATGGCTAAAGCATCTTTTTTTCCCAAAGTCATTCTGGCTAATGGTCACAACCATTAGTACTGAGCAGAATGGCTAATGACCTAATGCTGAGCCAGAATTTGTTACTTTGTTTTTGACCATTAGCCAGAATTTGTTACTTTGTTTTTAAGTAACAAATTTTAAGTAAAAAATTTTGTTACTTAACATTTTTAATTCTGTTGTTAATCCATGTTCTGATATTCCTTTACTATATTCACAAGATCTTTGTGAGCGTTTTCAAATTCTCTTTTTAGATAAGGTTTCATCTTTTAAGTCTTCCTCTTCATCTGCTTCTTGTCCTGTTTTTTCCTCTGGGTGTAATTCAACTTTTCATCGAGTTGAGCCCGTGGTACTTTTGACTCTCAAGCAGCTAGTTGATCAACTGAAAAACACCAATACTACACTCAACAAAAATATAAATGCAACACCTTTGTTACTGCTCCCATTCCCCATGGGATGGATGTAGAGACCTAAAATTCATTCCAGATACACAATATAACCATCCCTCCCAAACAGTGGTCACAAATCAGTCCAAATGTGTGGTAGTGGGCACATCTGCTATATTGAGATAATCCATCCCACCTCACAGGTGTGCCACATCAGGATGCTGATCTGACATCATGAGTAGTGCACAGGTGTACCTCAGACTGCCCACAACAAAAGGCCACCCTGGAATGTGCAGTTTTTTGCGCTATTGGGGGTCTGGGGACCCAGAACCGGTCAGTATCTGGTGTGACCACCATTTGCCTCATGCAGTGCAACACATCGTCGCATGGAGTCTATCAGATTGTCAATTGTGGCCTGTGGAATGTTGGTCCACTCCACTTCAATGGCTGTGCGAGGTTGTTGGATATTCGTGGGAACTGGTACACGCTGTCGTATACGCCGGTCAAGCACATCCCGAACATGCTCAATGGGTGACATGTCCGGTGAGTATGCTGGCCATGCAAGAACTGGGACATTCTCAGCTGCCATCTGCCCTGAACAATGTGAACCATGATTCATCCGTGAAGCGCACACCTCTCCAACGTGCCAGACGCCATCGAATGTGAGCATTTGCCCACACAAGTCTGTTACGGCGACGAGCTGGAGTCAGGTCAAGACCCCGATGAGGACGACGGGCATGCAGTTGAGCGTCCCTGAGACGGTTTCTGACAGTTTGTGCAGAAATTGTTTGGTTGTGCAAACCAATTGTTCCAGCAGCTGTCTGGGTGGCTGGTCTCAGACGATCTTGGAGGTGAACCTGCTGGATGTGGAGGTCCTGGGCTGGTGTGGTTACACGAGGTCTGCGGTTGTGAGGCCGGTTGGATGTGCTGCCATATTCTCTGAAACGCCTGTGGAGACGGCTTATGGTTGAGAAATGAACATTCAATGCACGGGCGACAGATCTGGTTGACATTCCTGCTGTCAGCATGCCAATTGCAGCTCTATTGCGATGGCATCTGTCTTTTGCTGGAGACAAAATGCCTTCGTTTCTTTGATTATGCCGGTAATTTGGGTATATTATTGGATAGCTCATTTAAATTCGACACGCAAGTGTCTGCTGTAGTGAGGTGTAGTTTTCATAGCTGCACTTTATTTCCAAGGCTATGCACTATGTTCCTCATAAAGACCTGGAGAAACTTATTCACGCAATTGTGACCTCCAGGTTGGATTACTACAACTCTCTTTACATTGGCCTTTCCTCCTCCCTTCTCCTTAGGTTGCAGACTGTCCAGAATGCAGCAGGAAATTTTCTCTCCATCACTCCTGGTCTTGCTCGGCTTGCACTGGCTGCCAGTTAAATACCGTATTCAATTTAAAATACTACTTTTCACATACAAAATTATCAATAATTTGGCCCGAGCTACCTCAATGAGCTTCTTAGGTTACACACTCCTGTCAGAGCACTTAGATCTGCTACCCAACTTCTTCTGGAGCAACCTCGTTCTCGGCTGAAGTCTCGCGGCGACCGTGCATTTGCTGTAGCTGCCCCAGTCTTATGGAACAATCTTCCTGTTGCTATCGGGCTGTCTGACTCTTATGCCATGTTTAAATCACGGTAAAGACTTATTTATTTAATCTTGCGTTGCCATCTAGCTATTTAATAATAATATTAATAATAATAATAATACATTTTATTCTATAGGCGCCTTTCAGACCCTCAAGGTCACCTTACAGTAACACGTAAACAATACCATAAAAAATATAAGAAAAATGTATAATATAGCAACATGGTAAGATAACAATTTAGACATAAACGAGTCATAAAAGTATAAAAGCAAATATAAAAACTGAGCAAGGTAAAAATGGCCTAAGACAGATCAGGTGTATGCAATTCTAAATAGATGGTTTTGAGACGTGATTTAAAAGTGGTGAGACAGTGTGTGGTCCGTGAGAGCAAGTGGAAGTGATTCCAAAGTCTCGGGGCAGAACAACTAAAGGCTCTGAGTCCAATGGTAGTCAGCGAGCAGCTGGAACATAATAGATGCAGCTGTATTTTGAACAACTGCAGTTTATGGAGGGATTTAATGAGGTAACCATAGAGAAGAGAATTACAGTAATCCAGACGAGATGTGACAAGAGCATTGACAAGTATGGCGGTACTGTGTGGTGTGAGTGAGGGACGAAGACGGTTAATATTACGGAGATGAAAGTAGGAAGACCGAGTGATATTATTTATATGTGCTGTGAAGGACAGAGTGCTATCGAGGATGACATGTCAGGGTTCCTGGGTCGTTGACCCAGTGATTTCAGTTTGTTCATGTTCAGTTTAGTTCGCCACATTAATGTTCTCACTTCCTGTTTTTTCCCCGTGTCAGCTTGTCTCCCGTGTCATTAGTCAGATTATGTTCAGCCCTGTACTCACCTGTTTCCAATCATTGTCATCATTCAACCTGTGTATTTAAGTTCCTCGGTTTCACCAGTTCTTTGTCGTGTCATTGATGTTATGTCGTCGTTCCCGTTAGTGCTCAGTTATTCAGCCAGCCACTCAGTCTTTCAGTCAGCTAGTCAGTTCTGCCGTTCCTGCGTTGTTCATTCACCCACTCCAATAAATCCTCATCATTTCTGCACCGTGAGTCCTGCGTTTGGGTCATCTCTTCCACGCCTCCACACACAACCTCTGACAGAATGACACGACCCGTGCCAAGAAGACACGCTTTTGACCCAGCGGACTGGATAGGCGGCAGGACGCAGCGCTCTCCATTTGGGCGGAGAAGCTCAGGTGGAAACAGCGGCTCTTCTCAGAGAGGGAGCACGTCTTTGAGGGGACTCGTCTGGCTCTGGGCGGGCCTCGGAGACGCCGCGGTCCTCCACCTGCTGCCTCACCTGCATCGGAGCGTTCGCCGGAGAGTGGGCGTCAGCAGGCCAAGCTTCGGCCGCTCGCTCTCCCGCTGCTCCGCTCCTCGCTCGCCCGCCAGCCGTTTTACTCACCGGACCTTCAACCTCGCCATGGCACAGCGGCTCCGCCTACCACCTCGGCTCAATGGAGGCTCCCGTGCCAGAGGCTCGGCTGTGTACCCCGCCGCTGCCTCTTCCCGGAGAAAGCGGCGCACACGCCGCCATAAAACTGGACTCTTTTCAGCAACTCCCGGTGGTGAGTTCCAGTGACTGTTTTCCACACCCTTCATCTGATTACTCCCTTAAAACGCACAGTACACTCACCTCTGATTCATGGGGAGTCTCCCTCCTAGACAAGGACGTGGACTGGGAAGAGTTTTTCTGCTCTGCCCCTCCAAAGACTGTAAATAGTGGTGGCAGGAAAACATGAACAATCCCTGATAAACCTGCCAGTAACACACACCCAGTCACTATTTCCACACCCATTACTCAGCCATTTCCCACCAGCACGGCGGCCCAGATTCGGCCTTCCCCTCCAGCCGTTTCACCTCCTCAGATGGCTAGGGCCCAGTCTACACCCACACCAGTGCCAGCTCCCAGGAGGAGGGCAGCTGTGACCCAGTCTACCTCCACACCTGCTTCTGTTTCTCAGGTGGGGGGACTGGTGTCCAGCCATCCTTCCGTGCCTGTCCCAGCGCCCAGGCTGAGGGCAGCCAGAACCCAGCCTGACCTCCCTGGAGGCTTGGAAGAGCTAACCGGTCCATCTCTACTTCACCCCTTCATCCACCTCCTGATCCAGCTTTTCACGCCCTCGCAGTATCACTGGTTAGGCTAGCTGAAGTGTCCCTGCTCAGGCACCAGCTTTACTAGCCCAGGCTGAGCTTTTCCCCTTCACTAGCTCATCTGTTAGCTCAGCCATCAGCCACACCAACCTCAGCTCCGTCGTCAGCCTCGCCTACCTCTGTTCCTCTCCACTCCAGTCAGTTCCCTCACCTGCTGTTCAGCCTTCACTCCAGTCCCCTGTAGTTCAGTCTCCTCTTGTCCTCCAGTCCCCTGTAGTTCAGTCTCCTCCTGTCCTCCAGTCTGTCCAGTCAGTCCAGTGTGCTCCTGTCCTCCAGTCTCCAGTCAGTCAGCTCTCTATCGTCGTCAGTCAGTCCAGTCTGCTCCTGGCCAGCTCTGTAGTCCGATTCGCCTCCCGTCTCCCAGTCGCCCGTCCACCTCCTGTTCAGTTCCCGGCACCTGCAGCCACAGCACCCAGAGCCAGCTGTGGAGCTCTCCTGCGCCTCAGCCAGGGGTTTCCGCACCCGCTGGCCCGGCCAGCTCCTCAGCCAGGGGTTTCGCACCTGCTGGCCCGGCCGCTCCTCAGCCAGGGGTTTCCGCACCCGCTGGCCCGGCCTGCTCCTCAGCCAGGGGTTTCCGCACCGCGCTGGCCCGCCTCGTCTCCAGCCAGGGCGTTTCCGGCCTACCTGGCCCTGCCGTCTCCCAGCCAGCGGTTCCGCGCCTACTGGCCCTGCCTGTCCCCAGCCAGAGGCTTCCGCGCCTGCTGGCCCTACAGCTGTGGCTCCGTCACCCCCGGCTCCCATGCCGTCGCCTGGCCCGGCCTCAGCCTCAGCCACTGCTTGGCCTGGCCCGGCCTCAGCCTCAGCCTCTGCTTCGCCTGGCCCGGCCTCAGACTCAGCTTCGGCTTCTGCTTCGCCTGGTCCTACAGCTGCTCCTCAGTCTCCGCCGGCTCCCACGCCGCCTCCCACGCCGCCTCCTGCAGTTGCTCCTTGGCCGCCTTCTCCTCGTCGCCGGCGTGGTCGTCCACCGGACCGGCTCAGTGGCTGCCGCTGTCTTCCTCGCGGCCGCCCACCGGATCGATTTCAGCGTCACTGCCGGCCACTTGGCAGCCCACCTAAACTGTTTGGGCTCAGCCACTGGCTGCGTGGCCGCCCACCTGAACTGCCCACCAGAGTTATCAATGGATAACGGAAGACTGGTTGGAACTGTAGTCAGTTTTGATCTGGTGCCTATTTAAATGAATTCTGTTTTATTGCCATTAAGTTTAAGAAAGTTGTGAGTAAACCAGACCTTGATTTCACTTAAACAGTCAGAAATGGATGTGGGTGGGAGAGTAGCTGTGGGTTTGGAGGATAGGTAGAGCTGGGTGTCATCTGCGTAGCAGTGAAACTGGATGTTATGCTTCCTAAAAATATTACCTAGGGGTAGGAGATAGATGATAAAAAAGTAAAGGACCCAGGACAGAGCCTTGGGGTACACCGGAATTAACTGGAGTAGATACTGATACTGTGAGGAGTATTGAACAAACTGTGAGCGGCCAGAGAGATAAGAAGTAAACCAGGCGAGTACTGTACCATTGATGCCAATAGATGCTAATCTGTGAAGGAGGATGCGGTGGGAGATAGTATCGAAAGCTGCTGTAAGGTCAAGGAGAATGAGGATGGATATAAGTCCAGAATCAGCTGCAAGCAGAAGATCATTGGTGATTTTTACTAGGGCTGTTTCTGTACTGTGACATGAACGGAAGCCGGACTGAAACTGTTCGTACAAGTTATTTCCATGAGATGATGATGAACCTGTGCAGCCACTATCTTTTCAAGAATTTTTGCTAGGAAAGGGAGATTTGAAATTGGCCTGAAATTATTTAGATTGGAGGGATCTGAACCATTCTTTTTCAGTATTGGGTTATTATTGCAGTTTTAAGAGAAGAAGGAACAGAACCAGATATAAGAGAGGAGTGTACGATATTAGCAATCAGTGGGGCAAGAGACGGGAATGAGAGTTTAACAAGATTTGTCGGCAGTGGATCAAGTTTACACGATGATGACTTTAAGTTAGTAATTATGGAAGATAGCTGAGTTATTGTGGGAAGTTCAAAATTGGATAGAGAGACAGTGAGAAGGACAAAAAATGCAGATAGAACAATTGACCATTACACAAGACGAGGGCAATTGTTGGAAAGATTCTCAATCTTGGTGTAAAAAAAGTCCATAAATTTGTTGCAAACTGCGAGAGTGTGTATGTATGGCAAAGGTATCTGGGGGTTTAACAATATTATGCAATGTAGAAAACAAAGTGCGAGTGTTTCCTTCAGCAGGATTCAATAACAGAGGTGTAGTAAGCAGATTTAGCATGATGAATAGCTTCTTTATAGTGTTGTATATGACTGAGATACATGTCCTTGTGAATAGTAAGTCCTGTTTTCCTGGAGAGACGTTCTAGGCGGCGTCCAGTAGCTTTAAGTTGGCGAAGTTCAGATGAGTACCATGGCGCAGAGCGAGAGAAAGAAACAGTTCGAGTTTTTTGGGGAGCCAAGGTATCTAAGAGGTTGATAAGTTCATTGTTATAGTGAGATACCAGGTCGTCTATGGAAGCTGAGGCATCAATGGTAGGTAAGTTATTAATGCCATGGGAAAGAGCTGATAGATCAATGCCCCTAATATTTCTAAAAGTAATTGAGCGGTTTTGTTTATTTTTGTATAGTGGGAGACTAGCATTGAATAAAACTAATTTATGGTCTGAAAAAGGCATGTCCAATACAGCACAATTCTTAGGGGTGACACCAATACAGCAAACAAGATCCAAAATGTGTCCTTTGGAGTGTGTGGGAACGTCCATATATTGGTGTAAGCCAAAATTGTCCAGACAGGATATAAACAGGATATAAAATCTCTTGTGAGTATTTGATGTGTGTTGATACATTTTTATCTGTTATGCTTTGTTAACTACTTTTATGTATTATGATTGTTATGGTTTTCATATTTAATACGTGCTGGGTATTTTCTCTTTTCCCTCTCCCATCTCCTTTTTTCCTATGTTATTTTGTCAAGCACCTTGGTATACCCTTGGTTTTTCACTGTGCTTTATAAATAATGTTTATTATTATTATTATTATTGACCAATCAATTAAAATGTAAAATAATTAGATTAAACAGTTATTAGGCATAGTACCAACTAATGGCAATGGTAATGACTAGTTGACTGGTTGACAACTTAGACACATCCTTTGTTTAAACCAACGCAGCACTTAATCATTAGTTATTATTAATCTTTCACTCTCTTCCACAGTGTGTCCTTGTTCCCTCACTCAGCATGCAGCATTAATTACCATCCCCAAATTGAAGGACACGTTATATTTAATTGGAGATGGGAGATCAGAGACAGGCCACGAACTGGGCATCTTAAAAAGACCACACCACAAGAAGACCATTTCCTTACCCTGTCAGCACTTAGGAACCACAGGCAGTCTCTTACAGCTTTGCACTCAAGGTTTACAGAATAATATTGATGATGGCTCTCTATTTAGCTAGGTCAAGTGATGGCTTTTGAAGCAACGGCTTAACTACTGCCAACTTCAAGGCCCGTGGTGCATAGCTGTTTAATAGAGGTCGGTTGAAAAGACTGCACAGAGTAAACCTCCAGTCTTATTGTACTGCAATGGCTGCCCTTCACCGTCAGGCCCATTGGTGGTGTGCTGATTCTGGCAACATGTGCACTGGAACCTGAACATGTGGAGAGAGGATTAGCTGTGTGTCCAGATTCTGCCAATGACAGTTGAATTGTTGAGTCAAAATGTGGAGAAGATACAGAGAACACTATTCTGATTGCTGGCCAATACGCTGGTGGCAGTGTGATGGTGTGGGTCAGCATCACCTTCACTGGAAAACAAGGTTTTTCATCATTGGAGGCAATCTCAGTGCAGAGGGATATAGAAATGTTATTCTGCAACCAATGGCAGTCCATATTGTCAAACTTTGGGACTGAACTCTATCCTCCTGACAATGCTCATCACCACAGAGCAGGATTTGTTAGAGACTACAGAATTTGAGAGTGGAGAGGTCTGCCTGCAGTCTTCACCCAACTCCACTGAGCATTTATGGCTGCTGTTTAAAAGAAAGTAAACAGGCTTTCAATTCAAGGAGCTTAATATTGTAAGGTAAAGACCCTACAATAACACAAAGAAAACAGAGTAAAAATCAAGAATACGACCTCCTGTGAGAAAGCACTTTGGCGACAGTGGGTTTCCTTTTAAGAAACCTCCAGCAGAGCCAGGCTCAGGCAGGGGCTGCCATTCACTGTATCCAGTTGGGGTGAGGGGAGCAAGACAGGACAAAGACATGCTATGGAAGAGAGTCAAAGATTGCTAATAACCAATAATTAAATACAGAGTGATGTATAAACATATGGTGAGCGAAAAGAGAAGAGAGAACGAGAAACAACCAGTGCATCATGAGAAGCCCTCAGCAGCTTAGACCTATTGCAGCAGTAACTAAAGGTGGATTCAGGGTTACCTGATCCAGCCCTGACTTTTGGTTTGTCAAAAAGGAAAGTGTTCCAGGTTCCACAGAGGAGGGGCCTTAAAGCTGAAGGCTCTGCTTCCCATATTACTTTGAAATATCCTAGGAACCACAAGTAAGCCCACAGTCTGAGAGCAAAGTGCTCTGAGGCGATATGGTAACTACAAGGTTGAAATTCAAGATAACGTGGGAAGTTCCAAAAGCCATTAAGAATAAGCAAACACTTTTGAATACCATGTTGCCCCATTTTCTGGAGCTGAACAAGCCCCATAACCTTCAGTTTTTAATTTAAATTTTAGCGGCAAAAACAAAAAACAAAAATTAGAGGCCCCATCCCAGGCCTTTATATCTTTAAGACATTCCCTGTAGTTTAACTAAATTGGTGGGTGGTGTTATACCAGGCTTTTACGGATAAGATAGAGTTGAAGGTGTACTAGGACTGGCATAGGCAGTGGAAGTATAAGCTATACAGTGGGGCAAAAAAGTATTTAGTCAGCCACCGATTGTGCAAGTTCCCCCACCTAAAATGATGACAGAGGTCAGTAATTTGCACCAGAGGTACACTTCAACTGTGAGAGACAGAATGTGAAAAAAAAATCCATGAATCCACATGGTAGGATTTGTAAAGAATTTATTCGTAAATTAGGGTGGAAAATAAGTATTTGGTCACCTCAAACAAGAGAAAATCTCTGGCTCTCACAGACCTGTAACGTCTTCTGTAAGAAGCTTTTCTGTCCCCCACTCGTTACCTGTATGAATGGCACCTGTTTGAACTCATCATCTGTATAAAAGACACCTGTCCACAGCCTCAAACAGTCAGACTCCAAACTGCCGCCATGGCCAAGACCAAAGAGCTTTCGAAGGACACCAGGAAAAGTATTGTAGACCTGCACCAGACTGGGAAGAGTGAATCTACAATAGGCAAGCAGCTTGGTGTGAAAAAATCAACTGTGGGAGCAATCATCAGAAAATGGAAGACATACAAGACCACTGATAATCTCCCTCGATCTGGGGCTCCACGCAAGATCTCATCCCGTGGGGTCAAAATGATCATGAGAACGGTGAGCAAAGATCCCAGAACCACACGGGGGGACCTGGTGAATGACCTGCAGAGAGCTGGGACCAAAGTAACAAAGGTCACCATCAGTAACACACTACAACGGCAGGGAATCAAATCCCGCAGTGCCAGACGTGTTCCGCTGCTGAAGCCAGTGCATGTCCAGGCCCGTCTGAAGTTTGCCAGAGAGCACATGGATGATACAGCAGAGGATTGGGAGAATGTCATGTGGTCAGATGAAACCAAAGTAGAACTTTTTGGTATAAACTCAACTCGTCGTGTTTGGAGGAAGAAGAATACTGAGTTGCATCCCAAGAACACCATACCTACTGTGAAGCATGGGGGTGGAAACATCATGCTATGGGGCTGTTTTTCTGCCAAGGGGACAGGACGACTGATCCGTGTTAAGGACAGAATGAATGGGGCCATGTATCGTGAGATTTTGAGCCAAAACCTCCTTCCATCAGTGAGAACTTTGAAGATGAAACGAGGCTGGGTCTTCCAACATGACAATGATCCAAAACACACCGCCCGGGCAACAAAGGAGTGGCTCCGTAAGAAGCATTTGAAAGTCCTGGAGTGGCCTAGCCAGTCTCCAGACCTCAACCCCATAGAAAATCTGTGGCGGGAGTTGAAAGTCCGTGTTGCTCGGCGACAGCCCCAAAACATCACTGCTCTCGAGAAGATCTGCATGGAGGAATGGGCCAAAATACCAGCTACTGTGTGTGCAAACCTGGTAAAGACCTATAGTAAACGTTTGACCTCTGTTATTGCCAACAAAGGTTATGTTACAAAGTATTGAGTTGTATTTTTGTTATTGACCAAATACTTATTTTCCACCCTGATTTACGAATAAATTCTTTACAAATCCTACCATGTGGATTCATGGATTTTTTTTTCACATTCTGTCTCTCACAGTTGAAGTGTACCTCTGGTGCAAATTACTGACCTCTGTCATCATTTTAGGTGGGGGAACTTGCACAATCGGTGGCTGACTAAATACTTTTTTGCCCCACTGTATGCCTCCTTATGATACTGCCTGAGGGAAACATGTATAATGTAAACAGAACTGGTCCTAGCACTGAACCCTGTGGAACTCCATAATTAACCTCAGTGTGTGAAGAGGACTCTCCATTTACATGTACAAACTGGAGTCTATTAGATAGACATGAATCAAACCACTGCATTGCAGTACCTTTAATACCTTTACAGCATGCAGTCCTCGCTGCAATAAATTATTATGGTCAACAGTATCAGTCAGGTGTTTTACAGCTACTCTTTCAAAAATTTTTGAGGTAAACGGAAGATTGGGGCGTGGCCTATAATTAGCTAAGACAGCTAGGTCAAGTGATGCCCGTTGTGCATAGCTGTTTCATAGAGGTAGGTTGATCATATCTAAGATTCAAACATTGCAATTTAAACATATTACCTATTACAAAAAATCACAGTTTGGTGAAATAATCTTTTTGGAAAGGATGTCAGTATCTGAAACCAGGTCTTCAAATGACAAAGTGACTTGCTAAGACGGGGATGTTTTAGTTGGTAGGTCAGACACTTTGAAAGGTTTCTGGGCTTCACCTTTGGGCCACTGTGCATATAATCTTCTGCTCTCGCCACCTCCTGTTTGATATTTCAGCAACAGATTATTTGACACTGAGTTGCAGCACACATAAAAGACTTTTACATAATTCAGATCCCTCCACATTTTTTGACCTTTCCAACCACTTTCCTCAATCGCACACACACATGCACCCCCCACCCCACACACACACCACCTGTCACGTTTTGCTTCTTGCAGTTCATTGCCTGCCTGATGACAGTGTTGACAACTTGCGCACACACGGGTATGTGTGTGTGTGAGACTGAGAGCAGAATGTGTAAAAGGCCAGATGATCTTTCACCTCGACTATTCAGGGGGCTCTCTCTTTTCCTCAGCCTCTTTTCCTCTTTCTCTTTCACGCACACACTTGCATACACTCTATAAGTGTGTGTGTACATATGCCCTGTATGTTCTAGTTGCCTGGTCCG
>NW_024582888.1:45037-46560 GCF_018398535.1 Haplochromis burtoni | reverse complement strand
TATATATATATATATATATATTAAAATAGCTTTCTGAATTTAGAGTTCAATTTTTTACATTTTACTAATCGTATTCCTATTCCTCTTTGATTAAAATCTGAGTTTTAAATAAGTGTTTACATAGTTTGTGGTTGTGTACTCAATTTATCACCTTTTTCTTAAGTGATAGATTAACCCATTTTGATGTGTGACTTTTGGAAATCCCTGATGAACGGACCACAAGTGTATACATTGTCACGCAGAAGCAAGAGTGTTACATGCGAAACTTTAAGAGGAGAATGAGTGTCTATGGTTGTTTGCATGAAACTCAATACGATCAGCATCTGTTGATTGTTTCTGGGGCTCAAAGCTACGCGCATTGCACACGCAGGGTCTTTCTGCATCTCTGATGATAATATTTCAAATATTTCAAAGAAGGTGGAGGAAAGAGGGAGAGACTTCAAAGGAAAACGGTGCTGCACCCGGGAACAAAACAATTTTCTAATTTACAGATCAAAAACTAACTTTTAAATGTATTCATATTTTTCTTCTTTTTGATTAACATCTGAGTTTTAAACAAACAAGTGTTTATGTTGTGGTTATTTGTGGCCTGAACATTTCTTTACTTATTTAAACCACGTCCTCTTTTTTTGAGGCGATGCCATTTACCCATTTGTGGTGCAGACAGTGTCAGCGTTTGGGAATCCCTGATGAACAGACCACACATGTATACATTGTCACGCAGAAGTACAAACTGTCACCCGCAAAACTTTAAGTAACTCGAGAATGAGCGTCGTGTGATGTTTGCGTGCAGGATGAACCAGAATAAACAGGACAATCGACTGTTGAGGGAGTAGCAGCAGCTGCTGTTTGCTTAGTTGGCACATAACATTGAATAAATGATAGCCTTAAACTTTGCTACGGTACTTTTAGAATGACATGCATTCACCATTGCTCTTCAAAAACGCTGACTGTGGAAATCTCAGTGTTAAAGCTACATTGTTCTAACCTGCGATTCCATCAGATGAAAGCTTATCTGTACGACACAAAACACACGTCACACACAGACTTGGTCTACTACCAAACCTAATAAAAGGTCAGCTATATTGATATGTATAAACAATAACTTAATTTAAATTTGTGAGTATTATGTTGCTTCTAAGAACTGATATTTTTTCCTGATGTTTTTTGGGTGAATACAGAAACTTCTGATGCTCTTAAAAACATTAGACACCATCCACCCACTGAGGTCTGAGGGATCTTGCCTCTCACTAATCCAGGTGATGCTATTTTTTACAAATTCGATTGGTCCCTGGGCATTTATACGGATCTCTTATTTTGACCATAGGTTACCATGGCAATGTATCCCAGAAAAAACTGAACCACCTTCATAAAACATAAAACTCAGGACTGGAGCTCAAGTTAAATCAATAAGGCCTCAATACTGCTTTGTTGGACAGGGATTTAGTGAAGGTGATCAGGACTGACTGCCAGCTACCAAAACCCTGACATGTAATTCTGAGCTTTCCAAGACATTTTGGATT
>NW_024582888.1:32854-45017 GCF_018398535.1 Haplochromis burtoni | reverse complement strand
GGGCGAAAACAGAGATTGTGGTGTAAAATCCTCCGCGACCAATTGTGTGCTGCTTTGATGCCCTTTGCTAGCTCCTCTTCTGATTATGCCGGTAATTTGGGTATATTATTGGATAGCTCATTTAAATTCGACACGCAAGTGTCTGCTGTAGTGAGGTGTAGTTTTCATCAGCTGCACTTTATTTCCAAGGCTATGCACTATGTTCCTCATAAAGACCTGGAGAAACTTATTCACGCAATTGTGACCTCCAGGTTGGATTACTACAACTCTCTTTACATTGGCCTTTCCTCCTCCCTTCTCCTTAGGTTGCAGACTGTCCAGAATGCAGCAGGAAATTTTCCTCCATCACTCCTGGTCTTGCCGGCTTGCACTGGCTGCCAGTTAAGTACCGTATTCAATTTAAAATACTACTCTGCACGTACAAAATTATTAATAATTTAGCGCCGAGCTACCTCAATGAACTTCTTAGGTTACACACTCCTGTCAGAGCACTTAGATCTGCTACCCAACTACCCAGGTGGAGCAATCTCGTTCTCGGCTGAAGTCTCGGGGTGACCTTGCATTTGCTGTAGCTGCCCCAGTCTTATGGAACAATCTTCCTGTTGCTATCTGGGTGTCTGACTTTATGCCATTGTTTAAATCACGGTTAAAGACTTATTTATTTAATCTTGCGTTGCCATCTAGCTATTTAATAATAATATTAATAATAATAATAATACATTTTATTCATAGGCGCCTTTCAGACCCTCAAGGTCACCTTACAGTAACACGTAAACAATACCATAAAAAATATAAGAAAAATGTATAAATAGCATACATGGTAAGATAACATTTAGACATAAACGGTCATAAAAGTATAAAAGCAAATATAAAAACTGAGCAAGGTAAAAATGGCCTAAGACAGATCAGGTGTATGCAATTCTAAATAGATGAGTTTTGAGACGTGATTTAAAAGTGGTGAGACAGTGTGTGGTCCGTAGAGCAAGTGGAAGTGAATTCCAAAGTCTCGGGGCAGAACAACTAAAGGCTCTAAGTCCAATGGTAGTCAGACGAGCAGGTGGAACATAATATGATCAGCTGTATTTTGAACTAACTGCAATTTATGGAGGGATTTATGAGGTAGACCATAGAGAAGAGAATTACAGTAATCCAGACGAGATGTGACAAGAGCATTGACAAGTATGGCGGTACTGTCTGGTGTGAGTGAGGGACAAAGACAGTTAATATTACGAAGATGAAAGTAGGAAGACCGAGTGATAATATTTATATGTGCTGTGAAGGACAGAGTGCTATCGAGGATGACTGTCAGGGTTCCTGGGTCGTTGACCCAGTGATTTCAGTTTGTTCATGTTCAGTTTAGTTCGCCACATTAATGTTCTCAACTTCCTGTTTTTTCCCTGTGTCAGCTTGTCTCCCATGTCATTAGTCAGATTATGTTCAGCCCTGTACTCACCTGTTTCCAATCATTGTCATCATTCAACCCGTGTATTTAAGTTCCTCAGTTTCACCAGTTCTTTGTCGTGTCATTGATGTTATGTCGTCGTTCCCGTTAGTGCTCAGTTATTCAGCCAGCCACTCAGTCTTTCAGTCAGCTAGTCAGTTCTGCCGTTCCTGCGTTGTTCATTCACCCACTCCAATAAATCCTCATCATTTCTGCACCGTGAGTCCTGCGTTTGGGTCATCTCTTCCACGCCTCCACACACAACCTCTGACAGAATGACACGACCCGTGCCAAGAACACACGCTTTTGACCCAGCGGACTGGAGCGGCAGGACACAGCGCTCTCCATTTGGATGGAGAAGCTCAGGTGGAAACAGCGGCTCTTCTCAGAGAGGGAGCACATCTTTGAGGGGACTCGTCTGGCTCTGGGCGGGCCTCGGAGACGCCGCGGTCCTACACCTGCTGCCTCACCTGCATCGGAGCGTTCGCCAAGCGAGCGGCCAAGCTTCGGCCGCTCGCTCTCCCGCTGCTCCGCTCCTCGCTTGCCCGCCAGCCGTTTTACTCATCCGACCTTCAACCTCGCCATTGGCACAGCGGCTCCGCCTCCCACCTCGGCTCAATGGAGGCTCCCGTGCCAGAGGTTCGGCTGTGTACCCCGCCCGCTGCCTCTTCCCGGAGAAAGCGGCTCACACGCCGCCATAAACTGGACTCTTTTCAGCAACTCCCGGTGGTGAGTTCCGGTGACTGTTTTCCACACCCTTCATCTGATTACTCCCTTAAAACGCACAGTACACTCACCTCTGATTCATGGGGAGTCTCCCTCCTAGACAAGGACGTGGACTGGGAAGAGTTTTTCTGCTCTGCCCCTCCAAAGACTGTAAATAGTGGTGGCAGGAAAACATGAACAATCCCTGATAAACCTGCCAGTAACACACACCCAGTCACTATTTCCACACCCATTACTCAGCCATTTCCGACCAGCACGGCGGCCCAGATTCAGCCTTCCCCTCCAGCTGTTTCACCTACTCAGATGGCTAGGGCCCAGTCTACACCCACACCAGTGCCAGCTCCCAGGAGGAGGGCAGCTGTGACCCAGTCTACCTCCACACCTGCTTCTGTTTCTCAGGTGGGGGGGACTGGTGTCCAGCCTCCTTCCGTGCCTGTCCCAGCGCCCAGGCTGAGGGCAGCCAGAACCCAGCCTGACCTCCCTAGAGGCTTGGAAGAGCTAACCGGTCCATCTGCTACTTCACCCCTTCATCCACCTCCTGATCCAGCTTTTCACGCCCTCGCACTATCACTGGTTAGGCTAGCTGAAGTGTCCTCTGCTCAGGCACCAGCTTTACTAGCCCAGGCTGTAGCTTTATCTCCCTGTCTAGCTCAGTCTGTAGCTCAGCCATCAGCCACACCAACCTCAGCTCCGTCGTCAGCCTCGCCTACCTCTGTTCCTCTCCACTCCAGTCAGTTCCCTCACCTGCTGTTCAGCCTTCACTCCAGTCCCCTGTAGTTCAGTCTCCTCTTGTCCTCCAGTCCCCTGTAGTTCAGTCTCCTCCTGTCCTCCAGTCTGTCCAGTCAGTCCAGTGTGCTCCTGTCCTCCAGTCTGTCCAGTCAGTCCAGTCTGCTCCTATCCTCCAGTCTGTCCAGTCAGTCCAGTCTGCTCCTGGCCAGCCTGTAGTCCCGTTGCCTCCCGTCTCCCAGTCGCCCGTCCACCTTCCTGTTCAGTTCCCGGACCTGCAGCCACAGCACCCAGAGCCAGCTGTGAGCTCTCCTGCGCCTCAGCCAGGGGTTTCCGCACCCGCTGGCCCGGCCGCTCCTCAGCCAGGGGTTTCCGCACCCGCTGGCCCGGCCGCTCCTCAGCCAGGGGTTTCCGCACCCGCTGGCCCGGCCGCTCCTCAGCCAGGGGTTTCCGCACCGCTGGCCCCTGTCTCCAGCCAGAGGCTTCCGGCCTACTGGCCCTGGCCTGTCTCCAGCCAGGGCTTCCGCGCCTACTGGCCCTGCCTGTCCCCAGCCAGAGGCTTCCGCGCCTGCTGGCCCTACAGCTGTGGCTCCGTCACCCCCGGCTCCCATGCCGTCGCCTGGCCCGGCCTCAGCCTCAGCCACTGCTTGGCCTGGCCCGGCCTCAGCCTCAGCCTCTGCTTCGCCTGGCCCGGCCTCAGACTCAGCTTCGGCTTCTGCTTCGCCTGGTCCTACAGCTGCTCCTCAGTCTCCGCCGGCTCCCACGCCGCCTCCCACGCCGCCTCCTGCAGTTGCTCCTTGGCCGCCTTCTCCTCGTCGCCGGCGTGGTCGTCCACCGGACCGGCTCAGTGGCTGCCGCTGTCTTCCTCGCGGCCGCCCACCGGATCGATTTCAGCGTCACTGCCGGCCACTTGGGCCAGCCCACCTAAACTGTTTGGGCTCAGCCACTGGCTGCGTGGCCGCCCACCTGAACTGCCCACCAGAGTTATCAATGGATAACGGAAGACTGGTTGGAACTGTAGTCAGTTTTGATCTGGTGCCTATTAAATGAATTCTGTTTTATTGCCATTAAGTTTAAGAAAGTTGTGAGTAAACCAGACCTTGATTTCACTTAAACAGTCAGAAATGGATGTGGGTGGGAGAGTAGCTGTGGGTTTGGAGGATAGGTAGAGCTGGGTGTCATCTGCGTAGCAGTGAAACTGGATGTTATGCTTCCTAAAAATATTACCTAGGGGTAGGAGATAGATGATAAAAAGTAAAGGACCCAGGACAGAGCCTTGGGGTACACCGGAATTAACTGGAGTAGATACTGATACTGTGGGTAATTGAACAAACTGTGAGCGGCCAGAGAGATAAGAAGTAAACCAGGCGAGTACTGTACCATTGATGCCAATAGATGCTAATCTGTGAAGGAGGATGCAGGTGGGAGATAGTATCGAAAGCTGCTGTAAGGTCAAGGAGAATGAGGATGGATATAAGTCCAGAATCAGCTGCAAGCAAAGATCATTGGTGATTTTTACTAGGGCTGTTTCTGTACTGTGACATGAACGGAAGCCGGACTGAAACTGTTCGTACAAGTTATTTCCAGATGAGATGATGATGAACCTGTGCAGCCACTATCTTTTCAAGAATTTTTGCTAGGAAAGGGAGATTTGAAATTGGCCTGAAATTATTTAGATTGGAGGGATCTGAACCATTCTTTTTCAGTATTGGAGTTATTATTGCAGTTTTAAGAGAAGAAGGAACAGAACCAGATATAAGAGAGAGTGTACGATATTAGCAATCAGTGGGGCAAGAGACGGGAATGAGAGTTTAACAAGATTTGTCGGCAGTGGATCAAGTTTACACGATGATGACTTTAAGTTAGTAATTATGGAAGATAGCTGAGTTATTGTGGGAAGTTCAAAATTGGATAGAGAGACATGAGAAGGACAAAAAATGCAGATAGAACAATTGACCATTACACAAGACGAGGGCAATTGTTGGTAAAGATTCTCAATCTTGGTGTAAAAAAAGTCCATAAATTTGTTGCAAACTGCGGCAGAGTGTGTATGTATGGCAAAGGTATCTGGGGGTTTAACAATATTATGCAATGTAGAAAACAAAGTGCGAGTGTTTCCTTCAGCGATTCAATAACAGAGGTGTAGTAAGCAGATTTAGCATGATGAATAGCTTCTTTATAGTGTTGTATATGACTGAGATACATGTCCTTGTGAATAGTAAGTCCTGTTTTCCTGGAGAGACGTTCTAGGCGGCGTCCAGTAGCTTTAAGTTGGCGAAGTTCAGATGAGTACCATGGCGCAGAGCGAGAGAAAGAAACAGTTCGAGTTTTTTGGGGAGCCAAGGTATCTAAGAGGTTGATAAGTTCATTGTTATAGTGAGATACCAGGTCGTCTATGGAAGCTGAGGCATCAATGGTAGGTAAGTTATTAATGCCATGGGAAAGAGCTGATAGATCAATGCCCCTAATATTTCTAAAAGTAATTGAGCGGTTTTGTTTATTTTTGTATAGTGGGAGACTAGCATTGAATAAAACTAATTTATGGTCTGAAAAAGGCATGTCCAATACAGCACAATTCTTAGGGGTGACACCAATACAGCAAACAAGATCCAAAATGTGTCCTTTGGAGTGTGTGGGAACGTCCATATATTGGTGTAAGCCAAAATTGTCCAGACAGGATATAAACAGGATATAAAATCTCTTGTGAGTATTTGATGTGTGTTGATACATTTTTATCTGTTATGCTTTGTTAACTACTTTTATGTATTATGATTGTTATGGTTTTCATATTTAATACGTGCTGGGTATTTTCTCTTTTCCCTCTCCCATCTCCTTTTTTCCTATGTTATTTTGTCAAGCACCTTGGTATACCCTTGGTTTTTCACTGTGCTTTATAAATAATGTTTATTATTATTATTATTATTGACCAATCAATTAAAATGTAAAATAATTAGATTAAACAGTTATTAGGCATAGTACCAACTAATGGCAATGGTAATGACTAGTTGACTGGTTGACAACTTAGACACATCCTTTGTTTAAACCAACGCAGCACTTAATCATTAGTTATTATTAATCTTTCACTCTCTTCCACAGTGTGTCCTTGTTCCCTCACTCAGCATGCAGCATTAATTACCATCCCCAAATTGAAGGACACGTTATATTTAATTGGAGATGGGAGATCAGAGACAGGCCACGAACTGGGCATCTTAAAAAGACCACACCACAAGAAGACCATTTCCTTACCCTGTCAGCACTTAGGAACCACAGGCAGTCTCTTACAGCTTTGCACTCAAGGTTTACAGAATAATATTGATGATGGCTCTCTATTTAGCTAGGTCAAGTGATGGCTTTTGAAGCAACGGCTTAACTACTGCCAACTTCAAGGCCCGTGGTGCATAGCTGTTTAATAGAGGTCGGTTGAAAAGACTGCACAGAGTAAACCTCCAGTCTTATTGTACTGCAATGGCTGCCCTTCACCGTCAGGCCCATTGGTGGTGTGCTGATTCTGGCAACATGTGCACTGGAACCTGAACATGTGGAGAGAGGATTAGCTGTGTGTCCAGATTCTGCCAATGACAGTTGAATTGTTGAGTCAAAATGTGGAGAAGATACAGAGAACACTATTCTGATTGCTGGCCAATACGCTGGTGGCAGTGTGATGGTGTGGGTCAGCATCACCTTCACTGGAAAACAAGGTTTTTCATCATTGGAGGCAATCTCAGTGCAGAGGGATATAGAAATGTTATTCTGCAACCAATGGCAGTCCATATTGTCAAACTTTGGGACTGAACTCTATCCTCCTGACAATGCTCATCACCACAGAGCAGGATTTGTTAGAGACTACAGAATTTGAGAGTGGAGAGGTCTGCCTGCAGTCTTCACCCAACTCCACTGAGCATTTATGGCTGCTGTTTAAAAGAAAGTAAACAGGCTTTCAATTCAAGGAGCTTAATATTGTAAGGTAAAGACCCTACAATAACACAAAGAAAACAGAGTAAAAATCAAGAATACGACCTCCTGTGAGAAAGCACTTTGGCGACAGTGGGTTTCCTTTTAAGAAACCTCCAGCAGAGCCAGGCTCAGGCAGGGGCTGCCATTCACTGTATCCAGTTGGGGTGAGGGGAGCAAGACAGGACAAAGACATGCTATGGAAGAGAGTCAAAGATTGCTAATAACCAATAATTAAATACAGAGTGATGTATAAACATATGGTGAGCGAAAAGAGAAGAGAGAACGAGAAACAACCAGTGCATCATGAGAAGCCCTCAGCAGCTTAGACCTATTGCAGCAGTAACTAAAGGTGGATTCAGGGTTACCTGATCCAGCCCTGACTTTTGGTTTGTCAAAAAGGAAAGTGTTCCAGGTTCCACAGAGGAGGGGCCTTAAAGCTGAAGGCTCTGCTTCCCATATTACTTTGAAATATCCTAGGAACCACAAGTAAGCCCACAGTCTGAGAGCAAAGTGCTCTGAGGCGATATGGTAACCTACAAAGGTTGATTCAAGAATAACGATGGAGTTTCCAAAAGCCATTAAAGAATTAAGCAACACTTTTGAATACCATGTTGCCCATTTTCTGGCGCTGAACAAGCCCCATAAACCTCAGTTTTAATTTAAATTTAGGCAGGCAAAAACAAAAAACAAAAATTTAGAGGCCCAATCCCAGGCCTTTATATCTTTTAAGACATTCCCTGTAGTTTAACTAAATTGGTGGTGGTGTTATAACCAGGCTTTTACGGATTAGATAGAGGTTGACGGTGATTGCTGGCATAGGCAGTGAGAAGTTAAGCCATACAGTGGGGCAAAAAAGTATTTAGTCAGCCACCGATTGTGCAAGTTCCCCCACCTAAAATGATGACAGAGGTCAGTAATTTGCACCAGAGGTACACTTCAACTGTGAGAGACAGAATGTGAAAAAAAAATCCATGAATCCACATGGTAGGATTTGTAAAGAATTTATTCGTAAATAGGGTGGAAAATAAGTATTTGGTCACCTCAAACAAAGAAAATCTCTGGCTCTCACAGACCTGTAACGTCTTCTGTAAGAAGCTTTTCTGTCCCCCACTCGTTACCTGTATGAATGGCACCTGTTTGAACTCATCATCTGTATAAAAGACACCTGTCCACAGCCTCAAACAGTCAGACTCCAAACTGCCGCCATGGCCAAGACCAAAGAGCTTTCGAAGGACACCAGGAAAAGTATTGTAGACCTGCACCAGACTGGGAAGAGTGAATCTACAATAGGCAAGCAGCTTGGTGTGAAAAAATCAACTGTGGGAGCAATCATCAGAAAATGGAAGACATACAAGACCACTGATAATCTCCCTCGATCTGGGGCTCCACGCAAGATCTCATCCCGTGGGGTCAAAATGATCATGAGAACGGTGAGCAAAGATCCCAGAACCACACGGGGGGACCTGGTGAATGACCTGCAGAGAGCTGGGACCAAAGTAACAAAGGTCACCATCAGTAACACACTACAACGGCAGGGAATCAAATCCCGCAGTGCCAGACGTGTTCCGCTGCTGAAGCCAGTGCATGTCCAGGCCCGTCTGAAGTTTGCCAGAGAGCACATGGATGATACAGCAGAGGATTGGGAGAATGTCATGTGGTCAGATGAAACCAAAGTAGAACTTTTTGGTATAAACTCAACTCGTCGTGTTTGGAGGAAGAAGAATACTGAGTTGCATCCCAAGAACACCATACCTACTGTGAAGCATGGGGGTGGAAACATCATGCTATGGGGCTGTTTTTCTGCCAAGGGGACAGGACGACTGATCCGTGTTAAGGACAGAATGAATGGGGCCATGTATCGTGAGATTTTGAGCCAAAACCTCCTTCCATCAGTGAGAACTTTGAAGATGAAACTGAGGCTGGGTCTTCCAACATGACAATGATCCAAAACACACCGCCCGGGCAACAAAGGAGTGGCTCCGTAAGAAGCATTTGAAAGTCCTGGAGTGGCCTAGCCAGTCTCCAGACCTCAACCCCATAGAAAATCTGTGGCGGGAGTTGAAAGTCCGTGTTGCTCGGCGACAGCCCCAAAACATCACTGCTCTCGAGAAGATCTGCATGGAGGAATGGGCCAAAATACCAGCTACTGTGTGTGCAAACCTGGTAAAGACCTATAGTAAACGTTTGACCTCTGTTATTGCCAACAAAGGTTATGTTACAAAGTATTGAGTTGTATTTTTGTTATTGACCAAATACTTATTTTCCACCCTGATTTACGAATAAATTCTTTACAAATCCTACCATGTGGATTCATGGATTTTTTTTTTCACATTCTGTCTCTCACAGTTGAAGTGTACCTCTGGTGCAAATTACTGACCTCTGTCATCATTTTAGGTGGGGGAACTTGCACAATCGGTGGCTGACTAAATACTTTTTTGCCCCACTGTATGCCTCCTTATGATACTGCCTGAGGGAAACATGTATAATGTAAACAGAACTGGTCCTAGCACTGAACCCTGTGGAACTCCATAATTAACCTCAGTGTGTGAAGAGGACTCTCCATTTACATGTACAAACTGGAGTCTATTAGATAGACATGAATCAAACCACTGCATTGCAGTACCTTTAATACCTTTACAGCATGCAGTCCTCGCTGCAATAAATTATTATGGTCAACAGTATCAGTCAGGTGTTTTACAGCTACTCTTTCAAAAATTTTTGAGGTAAACGGAAGATTGGGGCGTGGCCTATAATTAGCTAAGACAGCTAGGTCAAGTGATGCCCGTTGTGCATAGCTGTTTCATAGAGGTAGGTTGATCATATCTAAGATTCAAACATTGCAATTTAAACATATTACCTATTACAAAAAATCACAGTTTGGTGAAATAATCTTTTTGGAAAGGATGTCAGTATCTGAAACCAGGTCTTCAAATGACAAAGTGACTTGCTAAGACGGGGATGTTTTAGTTGGTAGGTCAGACACTTTGAAAGGTTTCTGGGCTTCACCTTTGGGCCACTGTGCATATAATCTTCTGCTCTCGCCACCTCCTGTTTGATATTTCAGCAACAGATTATTTGACACTGAGTTGCAGCACACATAAAAGACTTTTACATAATTCAGATCCCTCCACATTTTTTGACCTTTCCAACCACTTTCCTCAATCGCACACACACATGCACCCCCCACCCCACACACACACCACCTGTCACGTTTTGCTTCTTGCAGTTCATTGCCTGCCTGATGACAGTGTTGACAACTTGCGCACACACGGGTATGTGTGTGTGTGAGACTGAGAGCAGAATGTGTAAAAGGCCAGATGATCTTTCACCTCGACTATTCAGGGGGCTCTCTCTTTTCCTCAGCCTCTTTTCCTCTTTCTCTTTCACGCACACACTTGCATACACTCTATAAGTGTGTGTGTACATATGCCCTGTATGTTCTAGTTGCGTGTCAAGTTTTATATTGGCCAAATCTGCTGCCACACTGTCTCTTAATATTTTATTAGCCCTTTCCTCCATTCTACCATTCTTCAACTCCTGCACCACACCCTGCAACCCCCACCTCATACTTCATGTCACTCTGTGCTACATAGTTCTTTCTTTCTGGAAGCATCTCATCTTGCTAGCATTGTGTCACACTTTGACTAGAGTTCAGTGAAAAGCAGGAGGTGACAGCTGTATCTAACTAGCTGTAAGTTGCTGCTCCCTAATGCTGGAGTTCTGTTGGGGTGCCTTTGGCCATACTGGGCCTGATTCACTTTGTCACTGAACCCTTGACTGGAAATTCAGTATATTTACTTACTTGTATATTAAAACAAACAACAAGGCAGTACTCTGTAGTTTTTCAGAATCAGAATCAGAATCAGAATCAGAATGGGGTTTATTGCCAGATGTTGAGGTTTACAACATTAGGAAATTGCTGCGGTGCTTCAGTGCAAACAATAAGAATTAAAGTGCTATGTAGAAAGAAAGATATGTGCATGAGATATACATGAGATATATACATGAGAATAAGAATTATGAGTGCTACGTAGAAAGATATATACATGAGTGCAGGTGGTGATCAGTGCCAAACATGAAATGATGCAGTGACACAGCGTAGGGTCATGTGTTAGTGGCGGGGACAGTCATGTGGTTATTGTTCATGTGTCCAACAGCAGAGGGGAAGAAACTGTTCTTATGGCGAGAGGTTCTGGTGCGAATGGACCGGAGCCTCCTGCCTGAGGGGAGCAGGTCAAACAGACTGTGTCCAGGGTGAGAAGGGTCAGCTGAGATCCGGGCTGCACGCCGCAGTGTCCTGGAGGTGTACAGGTCCTGCAGAGATGGGAGTCTGCAGCCAATCACCTTCTCAGCAGAGCGCACAACACGCTGCAGTCTCTGTTTGTCCCTGATAGTGGCTCCAGCGTACCACACGGTGATGGAGGAGGTGAGGATGGACTCGATGATTGCAGTGTAGAACTGCATCATCGTCCGTGTTGGCAGGTTGAATTTCTTCAGCTGCCTCAGGAAGTACATCCTCTGCTGGGCTTTTTTAATGACGGAAGTGATGGTGGGCTCCCACTTCAGGTCCTGGGTGATGGTGGTACCCAGGAAGCGGAATGAGTCCACAGAGGTGATGGGGGTGTCAGTCAGGATGATGGGGGGGAGTGGGCTGTGTGCTTCCTGAAGTCCACAATAATCTCCACTGTCTTCTGGGCATTCAGCACCAGGTTGTTGTGGCTGCACCAGGTCACCAGACGTTCAACCTCCCTCCTGTAGGCAGACTCGTCCCCGTCCGAGATGAGCCCAATGACGGTGGTGTCATCTGCGAACTTGATTAGCTTGACAGACTGGTGGGTGGAGGTGCAGCAGTTGGTGTACAGGGAGAAGAGCAGAGGAGAAAGAACACAGCCCTGAGGGGAGCCAGTGCTGATGGTCCGGGAGTCCGAGACATTCTTTCCCAGCCTCACATGCTGCTTCCTGTCCGTCAGGAAGTCAGTGATCCACCGGCAGATGGGATCAGGCACATTCATCTGGGAAAGCTTGCCTCGGAGATGGTCTGGAAGGATGGTGTTGAAGGCAGAGCTGAAGTCCACAAACAGGATCCTGGCGTAGGTTCCTGGGGAGTCCAGATGCTGCAGGATGTAGTGTAGGGCCATGTTGATGGCGTCGTCTACAGACCTGTTGGCTCTATATGCAAACTGCAAGGGGTCCAGGAGGGGGGCGGTGAGGGTCTTGAGATGGGAGAGAACCAGGCGCTCAAATGACTTCATGACCACAGATGTCAGAGCCACGGGTCTGTAGTCATTTAGTCCAGTGATCCAGTTTCATCTCCTA
>NW_024582888.1:25541-32829 GCF_018398535.1 Haplochromis burtoni | reverse complement strand
GTTTATCATGACTCTGGTTGTCCGTGGCCTATCAACACAATTTAAAAACTGGTATATGTCACCTTATTGTTTTGTCTTTAAGTGGCCTCTGCTTCTACTGCTGCTGCTTCTGCTTCGCCTGGTCCGGCTTCGGCCCCGGCTTCGCCGTCTCCCCTGCCCTCTCCTGCAGTTGCTCCTTGGCCGCCTTCTCCTCGTCGCCGGCGTGGTCGTCCACCGGACCGGCTCAGTGGCTGCCGCTGTCTTCCTCGCGGCCGCCCACCGGATCGATTTCAGCGTCACTGCCGGCCACTTGGCCGCCCACCTAAACTGTTTGGGCTCAGCCACTGGCTGCGTGGCCGCCCACCTGAACTGCCCACCAGAGTTATCAATGGATAACGGAAGACTGGTTGGAACTGTAGTCAGTTTTGATCTGGTGCCTATTTAAATGAATTCTGTTTTATTGCCATTAAGTTTAAAAAGTTGTGATTAAACCAGACCTTGATTTCACTTAAACAGTCAGAAATGGATGTGGGTGGGAGAGTAGCTGTGGGTTTGGAGGATAGGTAGAGCTGGGTGTCATCTGCGTAGCAGTGAAACTGGATGTTATGCTTCCTAAAAATATTACCTAGGGGTAGGAGATAGATGATAAAAAGTAAAGGACCCAGGACAGAGCCTTTGGGTACACCGGAATTAACTGGAGTAGATACTGATCTGTGGGGGAGTAATTGAACAAACTGTGAGCAGCCAGAGAGATAAGAAATAAACCAGGTGAGTACTGTACCATACCAATAGATGCTAATCTGTGAAGGAGGATGCAGTGGGAGATAGTATCAAAAGCTGCTGTAAGGTCAAGGAGAATGAGGATGGATATAAGTCCAGAATCAGCTGCAAGCGGAAGATCATTGGTGATTTTTACTAGGGCTGTTTCTGTACTGTGACATGAACGGAAGCAAGACTGAAACTGTTCGTACACGTTATTTCCAGTAAGATGACGATGAACCTGTGCAGCCACTATCTTTTCAAGATTTTTTGCTAGGAAAGGGAGATTTGAAATTGGCCTGAAATTATTTAGATTGGAGGGATCTGAACCATTCTTTTTCAGTATTGGGGTTATTATTGCAGTTTTAAGAGAAGAAGGAACAGAACCAGATATAAGAGAAGAGTGTACAATATTAGCAATCAGTGGGGCAAGAGATGGGAATGAGAGTTTAACAAGATTTGTCGGCAGTGGATCAAGTTTACACTATGATGACTTTAAGTTAGTAATTATGGAAGATAGCTGAGTTATGGTGGGAAGTTCAAAATTGGATAGAGAGAATGAGGACAAAAAATGCAGATAGAACAATTGACCATAACACAAGACGAGGGCAATTGTTGGTAAAGATTCTCAATCTTGGTGTAAAAAAAGTCCATAAATTTTTTGCAAACTGCGACAGAGTGTGCATGTATGGCAAAGGTATCTGGGGGTTTAACAATATTATGCAATGTAGAAAACAAAGTGCGAGTGTTTCTTTCAGAGGATTCAATAACAGAGGTGTAGTAAGCAGATTTAGCATGATGAATAGCTTCTTTATAATGTTGTATATGACTGAGATACATGTCCTTGTGAATAGTAAGTTTTCCTGGAGAGACACTCCAGGCAGCGTCCAGTAGCTTTAAGTTGCCGAAGTTCAGATGAGTACCATGGCGCAGAGCGAGAGAAAGAAACAGTTCAAGTTTTTTGGGGAGCCAATGTATCTAAGAGGTTGATTAAGTTCATTGTTATAGTGAGAGACCAGGTCGTCTATGGAAGCTGAGGCATTAGTGGTAGGTAAATATATTAATGCCATGGGAAAGAGCTGATAGATCAATGCCCCTAATATTTCTAAAAGTAATTGAGCGGTTTTGTTTATTTTTGAATAGTGGGAAACTAGCATTGAATAAAACTAATTTATGGTCTGAAAAAGGCATGTCCAATACAGCACAATTCTTAGGGGTGACACCAATACAGCAAACAAGATCCAAAATGTGTCCTTTGGAGTGTGTGGGAACGTCCATATATTGGTGTAAGCCAAAATTGTCCAGACAGGATATAAACAGGATATAAAATCTCTTGTGAGTATTTGATGTGTGTTGATACATTTTTATCTGTTATGCTTTGTTAACTACTTTTATGTATTATGATTGTTATGGTTTTCATATTTAATACGTGCTGGGTATTTTCTCTTTTCCCTCTCCCATCTCCTTTTTTCCTATGTTATTTTGTCAAGCACCTTGGTATACCCTTGGTTTTTCACTGTGCTTTATAAATAATGTTTATTATTATTATTATTATTGACCAATCAATTAAAATGTAAAATAATTAGATTAAACAGTTATTAGGCATAGTACCAACTAATGGCAATGGTAATGACTAGTTGACTGGTTGACAACTTAGACACATCCTTTGTTTAAACCAACGCAGCACTTAATCATTAGTTATTATTAATCTTTCACTCTCTTCCACAGTGTGTCCTTGTTCCCTCACTCAGCATGCAGCATTAATTACCATCCCCAAATTGAAGGACACGTTATATTTAATTGGAGATGGGAGATCAGAGACAGGCCACGAACTGGGCATCTTAAAAAGACCACACCACAAGAAGACCATTTCCTTACCCTGTCAGCACTTAGGAACCACAGGCAGTCTCTTACAGCTTTGCACTCAAGGTTTACAGAATAATATTGATGATGGCTCTCTATTTAGCTAGGTCAAGTGATGGCTTTTGAAGCAACGGCTTAACTACTGCCAACTTCAAGGCCCGTGGTGCATAGCTGTTTAATAGAGGTCGGTTGAAAAGACTGCACAGAGTAAACCTCCAGTCTTATTGTACTGCAATGGCTGCCCTTCACCGTCAGGCCCATTGGTGGTGTGCTGATTCTGGCAACATGTGCACTGGAACCTGAACATGTGGAGAGAGGATTAGCTGTGTGTCCAGATTCTGCCAATGACAGTTGAATTGTTGAGTCAAAATGTGGAGAAGATACAGAGAACACTATTCTGATTGCTGGCCAATACGCTGGTGGCAGTGTGATGGTGTGGGTCAGCATCACCTTCACTGGAAAACAAGGTTTTTCATCATTGGAGGCAATCTCAGTGCAGAGGGATATAGAAATGTTATTCTGCAACCAATGGCAGTCCATATTGTCAAACTTTGGGACTGAACTCTATCCTCCTGACAATGCTCATCACCACAGAGCAGGATTTGTTAGAGACTACAGAATTTGAGAGTGGAGAGGTCTGCCTGCAGTCTTCACCCAACTCCACTGAGCATTTATGGCTGCTGTTTAAAAGAAAGTAAACAGGCTTTCAATTCAAGGAGCTTAATATTGTAAGGTAAAGACCCTACAATAACACAAAGAAAAC
The DNA here is from genome assembly GCF_018398535.1 of Haplochromis burtoni. NCBI lineage: Eukaryota > Metazoa > Chordata > Actinopteri > Cichliformes > Cichlidae > Haplochromis > Haplochromis burtoni. The sequence continues at coordinate 29,465 of NW_024582888.1, read as the reverse complement.
AGAGTAAAAATCAAGAATACGACCTCCTGTGAGAAAGCACTTTGGCGACAGTGGGTTTCCTTTTAAGAAACCTCCAGCAGAGCCAGGCTCAGGCAGGGGCTGCCATTCACTGTATCCAGTTGGGGTGAGGGGAGCAAGACAGGACAAAGACATGCTATGGAAGAGAGTCAAAGATTGCTAATAACCAATAATTAAATACAGAGTGATGTATAAACATATGGTGAGCGAAAAGAGAAGAGAGAACGAGAAACAACCAGTGCATCATGAGAAGCCCTCAGCAGCTTAGACCTATTGCAGCAGTAACTAAAGGTGGATTCAGGGTTACCTGATCCAGCCCTGACTTTTGGTTTGTCAAAAAGGAAAGTGTTCCAGGTTCCACAGAGGAGGGGCCTTAAAGCTGAAGGCTCTGCTTCCCATATTACTTTGAAATATCCTAGGAACCACAAGTAAGCCCACAGTCTGAGAGCAAAGTGCTCTGAGGCGATATGGTACTACAAGGTGATCAAGATACGATGGAGTCCAAAAGCCATTAAGAATAAGCAACACTTTTGATACCATGTTGCCCATTTCTGGAGCTGACAGCCATAACCTCAGTTTTATTTAAATTTAGCAGCAAAAAACAAAAAAACAAAAATTAGAGGCCATCCAGGCCTTTATATCTTTAAGACATTCCTGTAGTTTAACTAATTGGTGTGTGTTATACCAGGCTTTACGGATAGATAGAGTTGAGTGTCATCTGCATAGCAGTGAGAATGTATGCTACAGTGGGGCAAAAAAGTATTTAGTCAGCCACCGATTGTGCAAGTTCCCCCACTTAAAATGATGACAGAGGTCAGTAATTTGCACCAGAGGTACACTTCAACTGTGAGAGACAGAATGTGAAAAAAAAATCCATGAATCCACATGGTAGGATTTGTAAAGAATTTATTCGTAAATCAGGGTGGAAAATAAGTATTTGGTCACCTCAAACAAGAGAAAATCTCTGGCTCTCACAGACCTGTAACGTCTTCTGTAAGAAGCTTTTCTGTCCCCCACTCGTTACCTGTATGAATGGCACCTGTTTGAACTCATCATCTGTATAAAAGACACCTGTCCACAGCCTCAAACAGTCAGACTCCAAACTCCGCCATGGCCAAGACCAAAGAGCTTTCGAAGGACACCAGGAAAAGTATTGTAGACCTGCACCAGACTGGGAAGAGTGAATCTACAATAGGCAAGCAGCTTGGTGTGAAAAAATCAACTGTGGGAGCAATCATCAGAAAATGGAAGACATACAAGACCACTGATAATCTCCCTCGATCTGGGGCTCCACGCAAGATCTCATCCCGTGGGGTCAAAATGATCATGAGAACGGTGAGCAAAGATCCCAGAACCACACGGGGGGACCTGGTGAATGACCTGCAGAGAGCTGGGACCAAAGTAACAAAGGTCACCATCAGTAACACACTACAACGGCAGGGAATCAAATCCCGCAGTGCCAGACGTGTTCCGCTGCTGAAGCCAGTGCATGTCCAGGCCCGTCTGAAGTTTGCCAGAGAGCACATGGATGATACAGCAGAGGATTGGGAGAATGTCATGTGGTCAGATGAAACCAAAGTAGAACTTTTTGGTATAAACTCAACTCGTCGTGTTTGGAGGAAGAAGAATACTGAGTTGCATCCCAAGAACACCATACCTACTGTGAAGCATGGGGGTGGAAACATCATGCTATGGGGCTGTTTTTCTGCCAAGGGGACAGGACGACTGATCCGTGTTAAGGACAGAATGAATGGGGCCATGTATCGTGAGATTTTGAGCCAAAACCTCCTTCCATCAGTGAGAACTTTGAAGATGAAACAGGCTGGGTCTTCCAACATGACAATGATCCAAAACACACCGCCCGGGCAACAAAGGAGTGGCTCCGTAAGAAGCATTTGAAAGTCCTGGAGTGGCCTAGCCAGTCTCCAGACCTCAACCCCATAGAAAATCTGTGGCGGGAGTTGAAAGTCCGTGTTGCTCGGCGACAGCCCCAAAACATCACTGCTCTCGAGAAGATCTGCATGGAGGAATGGGCCAAAATACCAGCTACTGTGTGTGCAAACCTGGTAAAGACCTATAGTAAACGTTTGACCTCTGTTATTGCCAACAAAGGTTATGTTACAAAGTATTGAGTTGTATTTTTGTTATTGACCAAATACTTATTTTCCACCCTGATTTACGAATAAATTCTTTACAAATCCTACCATGTGGATTCATGGATTTTTTTTTTCACATTCTGTCTCTCACAGTTGAAGTGTACCTCTGGTGCAAATTACTGACCTCTGTCATCATTTTAGGTGGGGGAACTTGCACAATCGGTGGCTGACTAAATACTTTTTTGCCCCACTGTATGCCTCCTTATGATACTGCCTGAGGGAAACATGTATAATGTAAACAGAACTGGTCCTAGCACTGAACCCTGTGGAACTCCATAATTAACCTCAGTGTGTGAAGAGGACTCTCCATTTACATGTACAAACTGGAGTCTATTAGATAGACATGAATCAAACCACTGCATTGCAGTACCTTTAATACCTTTACAGCATGCAGTCCTCGCTGCAATAAATTATTATGGTCAACAGTATCAGTCAGGTGTTTTACAGCTACTCTTTCAAAAATTTTTGAGGTAAACGGAAGATTGGGGCGTGGCCTATAATTAGCTAAGACAGCTAGGTCAAGTGATGCCCGTTGTGCATAGCTGTTTCATAGAGGTAGGTTGATCATATCTAAGATTCAAACATTGCAATTTAAACATATTACCTATTACAAAAAATCACAGTTTGGTGAAATAATCTTTTTGGAAAGGATGTCAGTATCTGAAACCAGGTCTTCAAATGACAAAGTGACTTGCTAAGACGGGGATGTTTTAGTTGGTAGGTCAGACACTTTGAAAGGTTTCTGGGCTTCACCTTTGGGCCACTGTGCATATAATCTTCTGCTCTCGCCACCTCCTGTTTGATATTTCAGCAACAGATTATTTGACACTGAGTTGCAGCACACATAAAAGACTTTTACATAATTCAGATCCCTCCACATTTTTTGACCTTTCCAACCACTTTCCTCAATCGCACACACACATGCACCCCCCACCCCACACACACACCACCTGTCACGTTTTGCTTCTTGCAGTTCATTGCCTGCCTGATGACAGTGTTGACAACTTGCGCACACACGGGTATGTGTGTGTGTGAGACTGAGAGCAGAATGTGTAAAAGGCCAGATGATCTTTCACCTCGACTATTCAGGGGGCTCTCTCTTTTCCTCAGCCTCTTTTCCTCTTTCTCTTTCACGCACACACTTGCATACACTCTATAAGTGTGTGTGTACATATGCCCTGTATGTTCTAGTTGCGTGTCAAGTTTTATATTGGCCAAATCTGCTGCCACACTGTCTCTTAATATTTTATTAGCCCTTTCCTCCATTCTACCATTCTTCAACTCCTGCACCACACCCTGCAACCCCCACCTCATACTTCATGTCACTCTGTGCTACATAGTTCTTTCTTTCTGGAAGCATCTCATCTTGCTAGCATTGTGTCACACTTTGACTAGAGTTCAGTGAAAAGCAGGAGGTGACAGCTGTATCTAACTAGCTGTAAGTTGCTGCTCCCTAATGCTGGAGTTCTGTTGGGGTGCCTTTGGCCATACTGGGCCTGATTCACTTTGTCACTGAACCCTTGACTGGAAATTCAGTATATTTACTTACTTGTATATTAAAACAAACAACAAAGGGAGTACTGCTGATAGATTTTTTTTTCAGAATCAGAATCAGAATCAGAATCAGAATCAGAATCAGAATCAGAATCAGAATGGGGTTTATTGCCAGATGTTGAGGTTTACAACATTAGGAAATTGCTGCGGTGCTTCAGTGCAAACAATAAGAATTAAAGTGCTATGTAGAAAGAAA
>NW_024582888.1:0-4728 GCF_018398535.1 Haplochromis burtoni | reverse complement strand
GATATGTGCATGAGATATACATGAGATATATACATGAGAATAAGAATTATGAGTGCTACGTAGAAAGATATATACATGAGTGCAGGTGGTGATCAGTGCCAAACATGAAATGATGCAGTGACACAGCGTAGGGTCATGTGTTAGTGGCGGGGACAGTCATGTGGTTATTGTTCATGTGTCCAACAGCAGAGGGGAAGAAACTGTTCTTATGGCGAGAGGTTCTGGTGCGAATGGACCGGAGCCTCCTGCCTGAGGGGAGCAGGTCAAACAGACTGTGTCCAGGGTGAGAAGGGTCAGCTGAGATCCGGGCTGCACGCCGCAGTGTCCTGGAGGTGTACAGGTCCTGCAGAGATGGGAGTCTGCAGCCAATCACCTTCTCAGCAGAGCGCACAACACGCTGCAGTCTCTGTTTGTCCCTGATAGTGGCTCCAGCGTACCACACGGTGATGGAGGAGGTGAGGATGGACTCGATGATTGCAGTGTAGAACTGCATCATCGTCCGTGTTGGCAGGTTGAATTTCTTCAGCTGCCTCAGGAAGTACATCCTCTGCTGGGCTTTTTTAATGACGGAAGTGATGGTGGGCTCCCACTTCAGGTCCTGGGTGATGGTGGTACCCAGGAAGCGGAATGAGTCCACAGAGGTGATGGGGGTGTCAGTCAGGATGATGGGGGGGAGTGGGCTGTGTGCTTCCTGAAGTCCACAATAATCTCCACTGTCTTCTGGGCATTCAGCACCAGGTTGTTGTGGCTGCACCAGGTCACCAGACGTTCAACCTCCCTCCTGTAGGCAGACTCGTCCCCGTCCGAGATGAGCCCAATGACGGTGGTGTCATCTGCGAACTTGATTAGCTTGACAGACTGGTGGGTGGAGGTGCAGCAGTTGGTGTACAGGGAGAAGAGCAGAGGAGAAAGAACACAGCCCTGAGGGGAGCCAGTGCTGATGGTCCGGGAGTCCGAGACATTCTTTCCCAGCCTCACATGCTGCTTCCTGTCCGTCAGGAAGTCAGTGATCCACCGGCAGATGGGATCAGGCACATTCATCTGGGAAAGCTTGCCTCGGAGATGGTCTGGAAGGATGGTGTTGAAGGCAGAGCTGAAGTCCACAAACAGGATCCTGGCGTAGGTTCCTGGGGAGTCCAGATGCTGCAGGATGTAGTGTAGGGCCATGTTGATGGCGTCGTCTACAGACCTGTTGGCTCTATATGCAAACTGCAAGGGGTCCAGGAGGGGGGCGGTGAGGGTCTTGAGATGGGAGAGAACCAGGCGCTCAAATGACTTCATGACCACAGATGTCAGAGCCACGGGTCTGTAGTCATTTAGTCCAGTGATCCAGTTTCATCTCCTATTTTCTTGTGACATTACCAATAAGTTTGATGTGTCACATGGCCCTCTTCCTATTGAAAAAACAAAAGTTGTATCCAAGATGGCCGACTTCTAAATGGCCACCATGGTGACCACCCATCTTGAGGAGTTTGCCCCCTCACATATACTAATGTGCCACAAACAGGACTTTAATATCACCAACATTCCCATGTTATTACAGTGTATCCAAATAAATTGCCCACCCTGTAGAACTGCTTCAGGATCAATTGATAAATTTGCAGAATGTTTTTCCTGCCTCTATGGAGACAATACAATATAGGTGATGGTATAAACACTTTCCTATCCTAATAGCTACTACCAGATGTACTTGATTACTTGTTCTGACTTGTGAAGGAAAGACAGTGCAAACACTGTCCAGGCCCTCATCATATACTGACCAATAACTATAAAATATAAACAAGGTCATAATTACAATTGCAAGATATTAACTCACAATTTAGTTCCTGCTTGCTACTGAAGTTGCTTTGGTTATAAAACACTTAAACTTTATTACATATCACATTAGAAATTATGCAACAGATTAAATCCACATAATCACCATTAAATTTGCAATTTGTATTATAATGTGATATTAAGTACGAACCAAAGGAGGAACACTATAAATTTCTTAATAGTATAATATTTTATTCAGCAGTGTAGCATTTAATATGACTAGCATTTTAGAATCTGTCCAAATAAAGGCCTTAGGGCTAAATTCCAAAGCTTGCAGGATTTGATCAGTTATTATGTTTTAAATGGAACTCCATACCTTCTTGTCATTGCAAACACTTCTTTCTTCATAACGTTTACTGTTTGGAAAACAGAGAAAGACAGAGTTGTGTGTGTGTGTGTGTGTGTGCGCGTGTGTGTGTGTGTGTGTGTGTGTGTGAGAGAGAGAGAGAGAGAGAGAGTGAGAGAGAGGGAGAGAGACCTTAAGTTTCTTTACAAGCTGAGAGTGACAAACAGGAAGACAGAACCTGTGAGTGGTTAGTGACAGTCGAGAGGGCTCCACTGTAATTGTTTTTCTTCTTATATTTTCTTGGGGAGATTGTGCCATCAGTGTCTGCAGACCTACAGGTAGCCGAGCTAGGCAACAGATAAAGATGACTGACAGCTTCAATTTTGATCTAGATTCATCTCACTTTGCTTTTTCTTTTCTTTTTGTCCATTGGACAGCAAAACACAAATAGGAGAAAGTGGTAGTATGTAAATAAGCTGCACTGACATAGTTGCCAAAAACGTTATCTGGGAAGTCACAAAGTAAATGTGACTAAGCGACATCAACGTCTAGCCAGTGGTTCATTCTGTATCATTTTGAACTAAATAAAAAACAAGATTGCTGTTTGAGCGGTCTGTCTTTAAAAACCTGAAGGAACGATTTTAATTGAATTTCCAAAAAAACTCACACTCAGTGATATTTGTAATGAACTCATTTACTAGTTTGCTTATTTACTTATTTTTAGAAAGTAACATTTTGTACTGTTGCTTTAAATGTAAATGTATTTTAAAAAAAATAACTTAATATTTAGATTAAATGTAGGTATACCTAAGCAAATATTAAAAAGCAAACTACAGAATATGCACACATGCACATACACAGAACTTTTTTAGGAACCAAACTGTGTAAAATGTGTTCATCTCTAGGGTCATTACTTGGTTTACCTCATATTTATTATTTACATTCAGACATATTTTTTGGTTGATTTTTGATTTGCGATTTCTTCATTGTACAATTTAACTGTTTGTCTTCTACTTTGTGACTCAGACATTCCACTTGCTGGGATTTATTTGGGGCTAACTTTAAAAAACAAATATCTAAATGCCCTATTAGTGATTAGTTAACATGTTTCATACATTTTCCCCTTTTTACTTTCTTGGAGATAAAATCATTTAATTATTATGTCTCTCATGATGGCATTGTCCCTGCCGGCACTGCCTTGAGTCTGGCACCTCAGCCAACTATTCTTGTTGAAGAAAAGACATCAGTAGGAAGTTAGCCAGCTGTCAGATGTGTCAGTGAGACACACCTGGCTGCTACAGCACAGGAAAACTTGACTGAGACTGCCCTGAGCTGGGCTGCTTATGCACTCCTGCAGACATAATAGGCAGGCAGTAAGTGGGTGGAGGACATTGTCACACTCAGTGTAGCACATAGCAGATCCGCAAGAGAAAAGAGCTGATTTGAAAGTAGAAATATAATTATAAACAAAGCAACAATGTATTCCTCTAAGGACCAGCACAAACTGCTAGCACCATTAACTACTGCTGTATGTTTACACTACCTCATTATGAAGTCTAATTCACAGTGGACAGAAGCAATTTGAGATGTAGACGAGGGGGTACATTTCTAAATTACATGGTATTACAGGATAAACAGTTACAGGATTTGGCTCAGATGTACTGACTGATTTGATGTTGCACTTTTCTCTTGCCCTTTAGCACCATAAGCCTCCTAATGATTTTAGTTATGAAATCATTAGGAGGCTTATGGTGAAATCATTAGTTATGCAACTCATAGTTATGCTTTCGCCATACACTCACAGTGTCATCAGTTAGTCCTACTAACCTTACTCTATGTATCACATTTTCTGAAGAGAACATATGTACAGATTTAAAGTGAGTAATAAATGGACAGATTTCACACAAATGATGGAATTAACAATAAAGTCACTGTTCTCACGAACATAGATTCAGCTTTACAGACAGCTAAACATCCTCCTAATCAAAATTCAAGGAACAGGCCAATGTGTTGGGTTGAATGGTTTACTAAGGATAAAGTGTGAAACTGTTGACACAAGCAGAAATAAAACCAATAAAAACGTTGGATCAATGCACAATATAACAAACACAGCAGTAAAGCCACTGTTGTGGTTCTGGGTGTTACCCAGTGTTTTGTGTTTAATTGATATTTCTTGATTATTTGTTATTTATGTGTCCCAGTCCTGCGTGTGGTGTATCTAGTTTTGCTTCCCCATGTCTTGTTATGTTTGATTACTCCCAGCTAGGGATGGGTATTGATAAGATTTTTACGATTCCGATTCCATTTTCGATTCTGTTTAACGATTCGATTCTTTATCGATTCTCTTATCGATTCTTTTTAAAAAAGGAGAACACTAAGGTCGATTAGCTTAGAACTGTGTTTTATATCTTCTCTTTGAACAAGATAGAAATTTAGGAGTAACATGGCCTTACAAACCCAACAGTGAGATCTTAAGAAATCCACAGCCTACGGCTCTTCGATGGGGTGTCACAGGATCCCCAGGAAAAAAAATTGTAAATGTAAAACAATAAAATACAGTGGGGCAAAAAAGTATTTAGTCAGCCACCGATTGTGCAAGTTCCCCCACCTAAAATGATGACAGAGGT
>NW_024582887.1:370709-383687 GCF_018398535.1 Haplochromis burtoni | reverse complement strand
GATCAGTCTGGGGTGAAAGCATGGTTGGTGGTGGGGTCTGTTGTGTGCCCAGCCCAGAGTCGGTGAGGTCCCTGATTGGGGTGTGATACTGTAACCGCTGGCCAGTGAAGCTGGGGAACTGGGTGACCAGCTTCGACTTCACTGATGACTGTTGGTCCACTGTACTGGCGCTAGCTGTTGCCCCTTCATTCAAAAGGTGAGGCTGTGCCCTCTTTGGGGTGTCTGCATAGTCTCTCAACATTTTCACTGTCCTGTATCTCTAATTTAGCTGCACCAGAAAATGTGTGTGGGCTACTTGTAGTATGCTTGACTGTGAGTAAGTACAATATATTTCTAGTAAGATAGAACACAACACAGATGTATGACAACTATCATTCTATAACGCAGAAAAAAAAAAAAGAATTCACAAAAAACAGCTTTAACTCAGGGTGCAGTTAAACAACTATCTTCAGCACAGAGGTTGTGAATGACCCAAATCATCAGCAATTTCTTAACCGTATCCGATGATTATCATTATAGACAAGGAACGTCATTTAACATTCTCGCTACAATTCAAGTCTCTGAGTCTCTCTTTTTTTTTTTTTTTCCAGGGACAGAAAACCCTCAAATGAAACCACCCCACGATTTCACTTTCAAAGGATATGGCTGGGGAGATGAAGGTCCCAGTAATACAGCTGCACAGGCAGTTATATACTTAGTTCAGCACCCTATCAGATGGCAACACCTCTTACTGTGGCAGGGTAGCTGGGGGGTGTCGGCATTGCTTTCTCTTCGGTCTTGAAGTGCCACAAATCCGGGTCACGGCACCAAAGATGTAACCCAACCAGTGCAGGGGCCTCCCTACACCCCGGACTCTGCGTTGTGTTAATTTGTGTTGGATTGGGGTGCACCGCAGAGAGACCAGTCGGACACAGGCGTTCAATTTGTGGCTCGGACCGCGCCGTTTATTCGGAAGCAGGGGCAAACACCACTCCAACTCTGCTGCTGGCCCTTTCCAAATCACAGCAAACACTCCGTGACCATCAACATTGCAAAATACAACAACACATATACACAGAATACACATTAAGTAACAATAACCGTGCCTTCTACAACATTCCACGGTCTCGGGATGAGTACAACACAAAACTGATGCAGTTCGCCACTGGCAGTGCTTACCTTTCCAAATCACAGCAAACACTGAACCAAGATGGCGCCCGCGCGAATAAGAAATCTGAAGTACGGTGTCCTGCAGAGGACAAATGGTCAAAATTGCTAAATTTTACACCATATATGCAACTCAACAGCGACACCTTGTGACTTATTCCAGTCACTACCTTACATAACATAGCTGTGTCGCTAGCGGTCACGTAGCACATCATTATATACCAGCTAGCCCAACTTCAGTAACCCTACAAACGTCACTGCTGTTTAGTTTTCTGTCTTCATTTATGCTGGAAGTGATAGCAGAGCTGTACGTTTTAATTTGTTTCCAAAACCCCGCAGTCAGGACATGCTATATTGTATTTGGATAGAAGCTAGCGAGCTAACTCCCTGCTAACTTCTAACTCCGTTAAATGTCATAAATTCCGTTTTCATGGATGTTAAACTCAATTGTTACACCTGGTAGAGCAGAACGCTGATCATTTTATTAAAGATGAAAGACTTTAGACAGTTTTTCAACTCTCAGTAATGCCATAGTGATCGTTTGACTGTTTTAGGAGCTTTTTGAGATCAAATAGAAGAAAATACATAACATTAAACATGTTAACAACACAAAAGCCATATTAAACGCAGACTACTTTAGACCCGGAAGTAGGATTCGTCGCGTCATCACTGAACAACCGGATACAAAATGTGTCTTCTTTGCATTTAACACTTTTTTATAAACAATTGTATTTTAGAGTATACATTTTAGAGTTCAAATATTTTAATAGACTTTAACTAAGGATTTTCTTTACAAAGAATTATTTTCTTTAAATCAAAACCAAACATCTATTCACTAGTTATACGATCCACCCAAGGATTTGGGGTAACTATTTTTAATATTAATTAACATAAATATGTGGGAACACCAACTGCACAAACAATTTATTCAAACTTAATTCATTTTTGTCAATATAATTTTTTAAACTTAAATGCAGCAACTATTTCCCTAAGCGTAAACGTTTGCACAACTGAGCTTCTATAGTTCAAATATATGTGCAGCAAATGTGAGCTCAAGAGCTTACCGATAGCCCGTCTTGTTCAAAGTCTTCCTCACAGTGGAAAAGTGCTTTGTTTGCCGTCCTCTCAGTATGTTGCTCACGGGTCAAATGACTGCTGCATGCATTTTAAGGTCTACTAGGCACGCCCACCCTTGATTGCTCTAACGTGGCTCACCTGGCAGGGTGGCGTACACCAGGCCGTGCTTAGTTGGTGATTGCACCCAAGGTCTAATCAGCGGCCATGCACCAAAAGCAGCACTGAACAGGTAGTGGGCAGGAGGAGGAAGAGAGGAATAAAAGCCACACCTACTAGGCCAGCGCAACTGTGTGTGTGTGTGTGTGTGTGTGTGTGTGTGTGTGTGTGTGTGTGTGTGTGTGTGAGAGAGAGAGAGAGAGAGAGAGAGAGAGAGAGAGAGAGTGAGAGAGATTTGTTTTTATGTTTTAAAATTTCTCATGAATTATTATGGAAGCTTGTCTTTGTAATCTTGTGCTTACTATCATTAATCATCATGTCTCAATTTAATGCCATAATTTCTTCATGCTTCTGAGCACATAATAGCTGTGTGCAGCTGTCATAGATATCATAGATAACATACTCGGAAGCAAGCAGGAAACAGTGACAGGAACATTTTATTTTGTGACTGCAGAGTCATCAAAGGTCAAATTATACTTTTCTGAGAGACAAATTTGATGTCGGTGCATACCAGACCCACGAGATCTTGGTTTAAAGGCGCCTTCATACTGTGCAGTTTCAGCAGTTTGTTGCGATCATGTGTGGCATGATGCCACAATGTGTGACATGGATCACTAAATTTTGGCGAGAAGTCAAGATTAATGCACAAAGGTTGTATAATGATAACACAGACTCACGTAAGTATGATAGTGATAACAGCTGCAGAACACATCATACAAATAAGGCTTCTGGTGCAGAAGCTCAACTAGATTTTATTCTTTTTTGAAATCCCAAATGTTTTTCTTTCCCACACTTTACTTATATTTGTTACATTTAAGTTTGCTTTGTTTTTGAGTTTCTTGGGTTTTTTTGCACAAATAAGGGAACCGATTGATCCGTGCTCATTTTATTCTCCAGTTAGTCAGCTGACATAAGTCACTTTAAAAATCACAATAGTGAAATTGTGTCATGTTAAATGTTAAATTTCTTTCTTTTTTTAACACAGTGTGCTTTGAACCCGACTTTGTCCAAGAAATTTAAAAGCATCCCATTTTTGAACATCACACATTTGACTTCAATCTTTAGGTGAGCAATCCAGACTCAGAGGCAAAACTGTGGAGGGACTTTTCCCAGATATGGTCCCAAATTTCATAACTTTTGCACATACAGTTCTTGGGGCTGCTGTGAACTCTACTGGTAGACAAAGAAAGATTAAGAAGAATTTGTTTAACATTCAGTAGCTTCATTACTAGAGCCCCCAGATAGGTTTACAGCTGCTACATAGTATGTTATTGTGTTGTTACTAAGCTGGACTGTTCTGCCTTTTCTGTGTTCATTCATCAGCCTTTCTATTATCTCAAAACTATCTGAAACGGAAAGACAAGAGACACAGTAGCTGGTTTCTACCACTTAATGTACTTTTTCAGACATAGCAAAGTTACAATGTAGCAGAGCTACACTGAATACAAATTTGCAACATTATAAAAAAAAGATTTAAAATGCAATACATCTGAATAGGGCTCCACATAATGTTTCATTGCACTTTCATTTCTGTACTAAGAGAAATTACAGGGGGGGAAAAAACATATTGTGACAACACACACACACACACACACACACACACACACAGTGAAGCACAAGATGAAAAAAATTGCACTCTCGCTGTCATGGTTTGTCTGTTTTCGTGACGTCCTGACTTTGTAAGTACATGATGGTTTGCAGTGGATTAGATAGACACAAAGATGTGAAATGTGCAAAAATTAAGAGTATTTGTATGTGTCCTGTAGGTGTGTTTCTTGTGTTTTAAATAAACACCTTAAGGCAGAAAACTGTGTTACTTGTTCATAAAGGTGAAGGCACATTTGTGTGTTGCAAATCTTCAGTATTACTTGCATTTTGCCTTTTAAAATAATAAGCACTATAAGGGTTTTGTTTTCTCATTTTGAATCTACACACTGCCTGGATCACCAATGCACCACAGCATGAGAAAAGCAATTGAAAGTAGAGCAGTCCCTAGAAGATCTCCAAGGGCTGTGAGGTAAGGTATTGAGTAACTGTCGGGGTCTTTACCCCTCCTCCACAAACAGTGAACCAAACAGTCAGCCATGCAGAGCAGAATTAACACCTAAAAAAAACAAAGAATGAGACATAAGATCACAGCAGACTAAGTTGCTCTATGCAAAGAGAAATAGCCTGTCAGTGCACATTTGACTTACCTGAATCAAAGATGCAAACAAGAAGGCGATGGTGAAGAGAGGACTTGGCAAAGTGTGGCCTCCTTTGATCAGGTGAATAACATGTAAGAAGATCAACTGACCAGGGATCACCAGGAGAAGCAGAATCTTAGCAGATCGATGGTTTGCTCCTTTTCCTGCCCAACAAAGGTGAACGTCAGATTGTGTTGGCAAACTGTGTTTATTATGTAAATTGTTTCAAATTTGATTTTTACCTGAACCAAAGAATGTGTGCCAAGGGTTGGAACAGCTCTGTCGACCCTCAGGCAACTGCCCCGGTGAGTATTTCAAATGCAGATGAGTTGAAATACGACTAGATTGTATGGAAACGAGATTTCCGCCAACACCTCATGAGAAAAGAAAAGGAGCATTTAAGCCAGCTTTTGTGCAAGTAAAGAATATGAAAACAAAAAGGAAGACATTCAACTGGTGACCAACCTAATTTGTATGTACTGTCAGAAAAAATAAAAAAATAAAATAAAATATATATATTATTAAGTATAATATATGATATATATATATATATATATATATATTATATATAATATATATATATATACTAAGCTACTATATACACTGATATATATATATACTACGTTATATATATATATATACACACATAAAATTAATTTGAATATAACGACACGTATAGATGTATATGTGCATTCTTGTACTAATTCTATTTATCTGACAAGTTGTATAGCATTTGTATTTCTATAGTTGTATATAGCATTTTCTATTCTATTTTATTCTATTGTATATAGTATTTTATTTTATTTTATTGCATTCCAGTGTTTTCTAATTTCTGCTACATAACTTTGCACTTTTGCTGTAACAAAACAAATTTCCCACCTGTGGGACTAATAAAGGTCATCTTATCTTATCTTATATTGTGTGCTGTGACAAAACAAGGGAAACTGTGCCACAATTAGCATGAGAGTCAAAAACTTTTTTTTTTATTCATTTCAGACACAACAAAATACATATATTGAACATAAAGTGCACAAAACAAAAAACAAAAATTACCTGAAAAGGAGTGGGACGAAGAAAACTTATTAAATCCCACCCCTATACTCACTCATCAACAAAAAACAATAAGCTTCCCACAGCTACGCCCATCGTTACAACCAAACAAACCATCAACAGCCCCGGGCACATGCAAGCATCTCAACGGCAGCTCGCAACAACAATAGAACCATTCATAACTGAATACAGAATATATAATAATTATAAATTGCATTACCACAGGTAACAGGCAATAATAATTACATAGTGACAAACACACATACATATACATACATACATATATATCTACACACACATGTACATATATGTACATACATACGCACACACTTTTTTTTTTTGGAATCCATACCAGCAATGGTAAGAGAACAGACATTACAGAGCACACTAAAACCATCATTGAGTATACTGTGACCAGACCAACTGTTTGTAGAGGAATTTAAATCTATGAATAGTTTTTGCATTGTTTCAGTTGTAAACTCAGACTGTTCCAGATTTTCACACCACATACAGACACACAAAAACCTTTACGGGTTGTTCGAGTTCTGGGTAATTTGAATTCCCCGAAGCCTCTCACATTATAAACCCTTTCTCGAATTTCAAATATAATTTGTAAATTTGTAGGTAGAAGTTTATTAAAGGCTTTGTATAAGATTATAGATGTATTGTAATTAACCAGATCCTGGAATTTAAGTAACTTTGCCTGAAGAAAGAGTTTGTGAGTATGATCTAGATAACCAGCCTTGTGAATAATATGCAGTGCTCGTTTCTGTACTGTGACTAATGGATTAGTTGTATTTTTATATGTGTTTCTAAGAATTGTACTGTCCCAAAATCAGACTTCTGGTCATGTTTCAGAGCTACAAATACCATAAAATGTGACACAAACAAAAGGAAAAAATAGCATTTCCACCATAAGCTTACTAAGAGAAAAACACAAAATGCTACTTTGCTGAAGGGAAAGTGGGAAGTAAAAATCCTCATTAATATTTTGACTAGTGTTTCATTGAATGAGAAATATTATGTGTGAAAAGTACCATAATTATTTACTCCACTATTTTCAGTTACTGTGTGTATTAAAATACATGTGTACAACTCAATTTAACCAAAGGACAGTTAACTTGTTAAAAAAATTCTAAAGCACTGGAATATCACATATATGGTACTAATAGATCATTTATTTTACATCACATGTATTTGTCTCACAACACAGAATGTTTTTGAGCTTGAGTGATCAGTATCTATCTAAGACGAAGACTCTGTGTGGGTGTTGATGTTGTACTTAGACTCCACATGTAGCTTGGGAAATGGATTGTACCCATGCTGCTCAAGGTGTTTTTCATGGCAGAAGGATGGGCTGAATGGTTGTGATACACAAGGCCATGTGGCCTCATAAAAGGTTTATCAGAGCAAGAGCCACATTGGAGATACATTAGAGATAAGAAATAGGAAGAGAACAGTGAAGTATCTGCTCCATAGGTTGATTCTGTTCATCTGGACGCAGCGTTTTCAGTGGGAGAAAGATTTTGTCACTCATCCAAGTGACTTCTTCAGTCTCAGCTGACTGCAGGTTTCAATCTTATAAAACAGTACATTGCACCACTGAAGGAACAATGGGCTGGGAGATCAGTTCCTTCATCATAATTATGCAAATTCTCATGACCATTGATCAACAACCACTGATCAATGGCCATGAGTACCATTCACAGAGAGTTGGGGAATGGCTGCAATCACAGCATTGTAAGATGGCGAAAGATGAACCCTCAGGCCCCCTCCTCGATTCAGAAATGGTCTTTCCCTTTTCACGTAAATGGCCTCCTGGACTCGGCGCTCAAACCTCCCTGTCCAGGATGTTACATCCTCATCATTGAAAGAGTGTCCACTGGCCTGTAGGTGTAAATAGACTGCAGAGTCCTGGCCTGACGAGGTAGTTCTTCTGTTTTGTGCCATCCGCTTCTCCAGAGGTTATTTTATTTCTCTGATATATAAATCCTGGCAATCCTCCTGGCACTTAACAGCGCACACTATGCTCCTCTGTTTGTGTCAGCGGACCTGATCCTTGGGGTGGACCGGTTTTTGGCACAGTGTGTTTTGGGTTTTAAAAGCCACAGAGACACGTATTTACTTACCTGGGTGATTGAGAATGCATCAAGATGTAAAGTATCAGATTTTCTGAACATCTGTCAGGGCAAGGAAATCACAGATTGGGCAACCTTGGTAGAAGCCGTGGAGCTGTTGATGTTGCTGGTCCGCATATTGATTTTGTTCAAGTCTGTTTGGTACAGCTTATTGGTCCAGGAGTTCCTTTTGTTTATTTTCTCAACACATTATTAAAATTGTATTTCAGTAAATTATTTTCATGATTAAATTAGCTTTTTTTTTTTATTCAGTTTAGTGAATACAGGACTGTGTGGTCATAAAATGATTTCAATCTTCCATTAAGTAAAGCCCCTTATCTACAAGTAGAACACTGCACTGTGCTTCATCATAAATACTTATGAATAAGATAAAAAAATAAATAAACTTCATGCCAATGGAAATACAAGTGTTTTCTAATAGTGTTCCCTAAATCTATGGAGGAGCAAACCTAACAAAACTTAAAAGAAAGAAACAAATGAATAAACAAAGAAGCAAAGAAATATGAAAAGAATCAGGGTGATTATGCATGTAAAAGTGAAAAAGCCCTTGCACAGAATTCTAAAGAACTTCACACATTTTTGGTGTCAAAGACTTGTTGCCTACAACAAGTAAGGACTATGCATATGCATGTATTCATGTTTTGAAAAGCAAATTGCTTTTAAGATAAAAGATCCCAGTTGTAGGATTGACTATGCAAATTACAGCTAAAGGAGAGAAGTCTTCCCCAGATCGCTCTCTGATTATCAGATTCTTATCCAGGTCGTCACACTTTCAGATCTTTAATAGGCCTTAAACTGTGGCGACAAGATAAAGTCCCAGCTGTGAGTGTGGAGTCCTTTTGAAATTTAACAGTCAGAGCGTCTGTGTAGACAGTGACGTGTGTTCGCAAGATAGTTTCATCACTGGGACCCGAGTAAACTCTAAGTTTTTGCATCTTTTTTAAATGCTACTTTTATCCACTGCGATTGGTCCCCTGGGGACCACTTTATCATTTTTTATCGTTATTTTGTAATTGTTTTTATCGTTAACTTGGTTTCCCTGGGTCTTTTCCCATGTGGTATGAATACATGTCTTTTTTTGATACCGATACTGGTTTTGTTTGTATTTTTTTGTATTAGTGCGCGACACCTTAAAGGCCAGTCCGTGAAAATATGGTCGGACATAGACCGGCCTGTGGCGCAACTTTACTTTACTTATTTGCCATTGTAAAAATGTCTTTTAGTGACTCTATCAACTAATGGAAAGGGATAAAAGTGGCCTTTTAACAGGACACAAAAATAGTAACAAAAAGAACTATAAAAACTAGCAATAAAAAAAAAAACTACATACAAACAAAAGGAAGAAATAGCGTACAAAGAACGGGAATATATGCAAAGATTGGCTTGTTGCTATCTATCAGCAATACAGAACCACAAATGATTTTTCAACTCATATTACTGGTCATATTATTTTACAAGCAGAAATATAATACTTCTTTCACGGGAAGAGGTTTGAGTTCCCGGTAATACGGATGCATATAAGAGTTCCAGGTAATACAGATGCATACGCAAACATCCTCAAGACATGCATGGGCGAACCAGCACAAAACTGTCCTCGGAGAGTAAAAGGAACACTGCTGAAGAATATACAGCAATGCATATTAACTTATCTATCTTGGCTGACATTTTAACTTCCTCATAAGAAATTTTTAGGGCCTGGCTTCAGCTCACTAAATCACCTCAAGTCGCAAATTTTGACACAAAGCTGTGGTGGTCCAGCTTTTCAGATCCAATTAATATCAAATCACTCATAAAGATCTTTTGGAAAAGAGTAGAATTCTTAGAACAGAGTTTATTAAACATTGTCATATGAACAGCAGAACAGTACATTTTGCAGCAAAAATAACACGTAGAAAGCAAGCAAAGCAAACTAAAGTGAAGCAACCCTGGGGTGTACAGCCTTAAAGCACATCTGGCAAAGACATACCAAAGGACATACAGGAAAAAGGCAGCAGTCTGGGGTACAGTGGGGCAAAAAAGTATTTAGTCAGCCACCGATTGTGCAAGTTCCCCCACCTAAAATGATGACAGAGGTCAGTAATTTGCACCAGAGGTACACTTCAGCTGTGAGAGACAGAATGTGAAAAAAAAATCCATGAATCCACATGGTAGGATTTGTAAAGAATTTATTGGTAAATCAGGGTGGAAAATAAGCATTTGGTCACCTCAAACAAGGAAAATCTCTGGCTCTCACAGACCTGTAACGTCTTCTGTAAGAAGCTTTTCTGTCCCCCACTCGTTACCTGTATGAATGGCACCTGTTTGAACTCATCATCTGTATAAAAGACACCTGTCCACAGCCTCAAACAGTCAGACTCCAAACTCCGCCATGGCCAAGACCAAAGAGCTTTCGAAGGACACCAGGAAAAGTATTGTAGACCTGCACTCAACTCGTCGTGTTTGAAGAAGAATACTGAGTTGCATCCCAAGAACACCATACCTACTGTGAAGCATGGGGGTGGAAACATCATGCTATGGGGCTGTTTTTCTGCCAAGGGGACAGGACGACTGATCCGTGTTAAGGACAGAATGAATGGGGCCATGTATCGTGAGATTTTGAGCCAAAACCTCCTTCCATCAGTGAGAACTTTGAAGATGAAACGAGGCTGGGTCTTCCAACATGACAATGATCCAAAACACACCGCCCGGGCAACAAAGGAGTGGCTCCGTAAGAAGCATTTGAAAGTCCTGGAGTGGCCTAGCCAGTCTCCAGACCTCAACCCCATAGGAAATCTGTGGCGGGAGTTGAAAGTCCGTGTTGCTCGGCGACAGCCCCAAAACATCACTGCTCTCGAGAAGATCTGCATGGAGGAATGGGCCAAAATACCAGCTACTGTGTGTGCAAACCTGGTAAAGACCTATAGTAAACGTTTGACCTCTGTTATTGCCAACAAAGGTTATGTTACAAAGTATTGAGTTGTATTTTTGTTATTGACCAAATACTTATTTTCCACCCTGATTTACGAATAAATTCTTTACAAATCCTACCATGTGGATTCATGGATTTTTTTTTCACATTCTGTCTCTCACAGTTGAAGTGTACCTCTGGTGCAAATTACTGACCTCTGTCATCATTTTAGGTGGGGGAACTTGCACAATCGGTGGCTGACTAAATACTTTTTTGCCCCACTGTATATCGAGCTTCCTCTTATATAGGATCAGCGTTGGGTACCCTTTCATCCTTTGTTCTTTCTTTTCATCTTCAACTTATGATACATAACTTTCTGACCCTACCCCATTATTTCTCGAGGACCGGTCTTACAGCAGGATTATTTTTTTCACATGTTCGCTAAGAATAGAGATTATGATTATGCGAGCATTACCAAATTATGTACAAAATGTAGAATTGTCCATATATTACATCAATATGTTGTTATGATCTCAAATACAAGAACACAAATAAAGAGAACAACTCACCATTTATGACAGGGGCATAAACTATAATCCCTGCCAAGTTTGGATCTAATACAGTCTTGTCCAGAATAACTCCTCCAATACTAGAAGAAAGACAATCAAAATAATACCAGTAAGAGGTATGTGAGGGTATTCATAATATTTTTCTATTATCTTTTTCAAACATAAAGCAAACGAGTTAATGGTATCAAATGATCAAATTGTTATTATAGAAATTATCCATATGATGACTTACTGTTTGTTTGCTTTATTTAAAAATTCACACTAGAGAACACCATCAGGAAATCTGAACATGTGAAAGCAGCAGAGAGTACCTGCTGATGAGCATTGCTATAATGATGGGTTCCCAGCCTGTGTGCAGCAAGATTTCACTGGCTGGATGTTTGGATGAGGCAGCCACCCAGGCAGGAATCAGGCATAAAAACGATAGATTTACCAGATACAACACATATGGATAAAGTTCTGTCAAAAAGAAAAAAGAGATTATTTTGCCTTTTATTTTCTATCAGGATTTAGTTGAAAAAGTAAAGGCTGTGATCTTGGTGGACTTGGGTGAACTGGTGTCATTTGTTGGCCAAAAGTAAAAAATACATGACTTCTAGCACTTGCACCAAATATACAGCATTGCTCTTCACTGTTTGTACATTCAAACCAGACCATGTTATGGCCCTTATCTCTCACCTATAAAGGAATAGAACCACTGACTGAAGCATGCCAACAAGGCAAGAGTGATGAGATCTCCAAAGCTGGCTGCTATCGGTGTGGCCACATTGTCAGGGTTGATTCCTATCCGCTTGGAGCCAATGATCACTCCCACCATAACGATACCTTGAAGAAGTTAAAGACAAGCTAAAAGTGTTCAGTGTTCATTCTGCTTGAGCATTTGACCTTAAAAGGTTTTCATTCAAATATTTCAGCTTTAATAGAATAAAGTAATATAGAGTCAAGAATGAATGGAAAGCAAGGGCCAGAGTTCATTCAGTTGTAACCAAAAACACATTTTAATGGGGAAAATTAGGAAAAATGTTATCATTTTGTAGTATTCAGGTCACTGCTAGAACACTACGCCCAATAAATAATACTAGTAATTGAATTATTTTAGACATTAGACATCAGTAGCTGTGAATATGTACTGTGTGCATTGTAGCTACAGAGCAATAAAGATGATATGAAATGATGTCTGTGAAGGTCCTCAGTAATCCACGTCATCATAGTCTACGGAGCTAAAAAAACGTGACATCTCATCCGAGAAGCTTCTTTAGTTCTAAGAGCAATTGGTGGAGAGTCCTAGATTTTTAAGCCCTATTGGGAATGTTAATAAGAGGGTCGTGAACCCTCTATTGATCCCCTGCCTAATCACATGAGCCAAGGTGTGAAAATGGGAGTGGGTCACAATCAGACAAGTTTTATGTGTGAACCCATTGTGAGATCTAGCCCCACCTTATCATGTGATTTACTGAGGTCAAATAGCCCAAGACGTGAGTGGGTGTTAAGGCATCTTTGAACAGATCTCAAAACTGGATCATAGATGGCAGACAATTGGTGTTGTAAGACACCACCTCTGTTCAAAGATGGTCGTACTATGTAGAGGTCTGAGCATTCCTCGCTGCACTGTAAAGCATACACTACATTGTTAAGCTCGTGTTTGGGAGTTTTGTCTTTGAGATGAACCAGTTTGGGTCTGAAGTACACTGGGATGACGTGCTTGGAGAGGACTCTCCTGAGTTTGTCTGATAAACCCGCTACAAAAGGGATGACACACAAAACTGGAT
>NW_024582887.1:368499-370689 GCF_018398535.1 Haplochromis burtoni | reverse complement strand
CAAAACTGGATCATAGATGGCAGACAATTGGTGTTGTAAGACACCACCTCTGTTCAAAGATGGTCGTACTATGTAGAGGTCTGAGCATTCCTCGCTGCACTGTAAAGCATACACTACATTGTTAAGCTCGTGTTTGGGAGTTTTGTCTTTGAGATGAACCAGTTTGGGTCTGAAGTACACTGGGATGACGTGCTTGGAGAGGACTCTCCTGAGTTTGTCTGATAAACCCGCTACAAAAGGGATGACACACAAAACTGGATTATAGATGGCAGACAGTTGGTGTCATAAAAGACTGCCTCTGTTCAAAGATGCTTGTTCACACTGGACATAAATGGCTTCTTTCAAATTATTTATTTTCTCTGTCCAAAATGTGAACACAGGCATCCTCAAAAGAATGACCTTTGTCCCATGTGGTTGTAGATGAACAGCTGAGTCTTGTCCTGTTCTATGTTGTACCATGCATTTATGAAGTGGCTGTTTGATCTCTCCAATGTAGAGGTCTGAGCATTCCTTGCTGCACTGTAAAGCATACATTATGTTGCTAAGTTTGTGTTTCATGAAAGCCCACTTAGGATAAGTGATGAGCGGTGTTGTAGAGTCCTGACTACTTCAAGTTGGTGTTCCAGAGGGTGGTTGGAGTCAAAGAGTAGGTAATGGTCCTTGTGTGTGGCCTTCCGGTAAAGTTAGGTTTCCATTCTCCTCAATGAGCACAGCACAGTCCAGAAATGGCAAACTGGTCCTAATTGGGCTTTCATCAAATCAGCAAAGAATCAGAAGCACAAACAGAACAATATTATTATCACTTAGCGAGTTTATCAGACAAACTCATCCCAGCACGTCATCCCAGTGTACTTCAGACCCAAACTGGTTCATCTCAAAGACAGAACTCTCAAACACAAACTTAACAATGTAGTGTATGCTTTACAGTGCAGCGAGGAATGCTCAGACCTCTACATTGTACGACCATCTTTGAACAGAGGTGGTGTCTTACAACACTAATTGTCTGCCATCTATGATCCAGTTTTGAGATCTGTTCAAAGATGCCTTAACACCCACTCACGTCTTGGGCTATTTGACCTCAGTAAATCACATGATAGGGTGGGGCTAAATCTCACAATGAGTTCACACAAAACCTTGGCTGATTGTGACCCATTCTCATCTTGATGCATTCTCAATCATCCAGGTAAGTAAATCTCCAAAAGTTGATTCTGTTCATCTGGACGTAGGGTTTTCAGTGGGAGAAAGATTTCGTCACTCATCCAAGTGACTTCCTCAGTTTCAGCTGACTGCAGGTTTCAATCTTATAAACAGTACATTTGCATAATGACTGAAACCAGCCCACTGAGGGAACAATGGGCTGGGAGGTCAGTTCCGTCATCATAATTATGCAAATTCTCATGACCATTGATCAACAACCACTGATCAATGGCCATGAGTACCATTCACAGAGAGTTGGGGAATGGCTGCAATCACAGCATTGTAAGATGGCGAAAGATGTACCCTCAGGCCCCCTCCTTGATTCAGAAATGGTCTTTCCCTTTTCACATAAATGGCCTCCTTGACTCCGCGCTCAAACCAGCGTTCCTCCCTGTCCAGGATGTGTACATCCTCATCATTGAAAGAGTGTCCACTGGCCTGTAGGTGTAAATAGACTGCAGAGTCCTGGCCTGACGAGGTAGCTCTTCCGTGTTGTGCCATCCACTTCTCCAGAGGTTGTTTTGTTTCCCTGATGTATAAATCCTGGCAATCCTCCTGAACATAACATATGTTAACTTAAGATAAGTTACAACATATGTTAACCTATGTTACTCTCACTGAAAACGCTACGCTCCAGATGAACAGAATCAACCTTTGGAGACCTATTCTTGTTTTAACCCCTTGGCTCGTGTGATTAGGCAGAGGATCAACAGGGGGTCCACGGCCCTATTAGGGATACTCCCAATGCGTCTTAAAAGTCTTGGGCTCTACACCAATTGCTCTTAGAACTGAAGAAGCTTCTGGGATAAGCGGTGAAACATCTTCAAGAAAGTCAAGAAATCCAGATGCTTTTTTTTTTTTTCAAGCTCTTTAGACCATGATATGAAATTATATTGTTGGGTTTATCTAAGTACAAACCCTGCTGGAACAATTAGACAACCAACTGCAGCACCAAAACAAGACACAAGACAGAGCTCGTTGTGTGATCACTCG
>NW_024582887.1:357763-363483 GCF_018398535.1 Haplochromis burtoni | reverse complement strand
CGAGGGAGGCCGACTAAGGCCAAGCGCTGTTCCTTCCACTTGAACGTTGTTGACCTCGGCTGGACTACACGTGGCGCTCCTTTTATTGTGATTACATGAATATGCATAGTCCCATTAACACGTGATAGTCTCAAACAGGCATGTGCGTGTAAGCAGAGTGGGAGTCTCCCTTGTAACAGTCCAACTAAGACAAAAGACTGTTGTAACTGAACCTGATCCCCGCGTACAGACAGAGGCAAACCTGTCGTGAGGACTAGAAAACTGTGGAGCAACGAGCCTGTGGAGGAGCTTCACACGTGTTTGGAGTCTACAGACTGGGACACAATGAGGGCTTCTAACAGCTTGGATGAGTTTACGGACACTGTCACCTCCTATATCCACTTCTGTGAGGACAGCATTGTGCCATCACGCACCAGGGTGAGTTATAACAATGACAAACCCTGGTTTACTCCTAAACTCAAAAAGCTGTGGCTGGAAAAGAGAAAGGCGTTCAGAAGCGGAGACAGGGACTGCTACAGAGAGGCCAAGTACAGGTTCACTAAAGAAGTGGACATTGCTAAACATCAGCACTCTGAGAAGATGCAGCAGCAGATCTCAGAGAATGACTCGGCCTCTGTGTGGAAAAGTTTTAGGAATAT
The DNA here is from genome assembly GCF_018398535.1 of Haplochromis burtoni. Taxonomy (NCBI): domain Eukaryota; kingdom Metazoa; phylum Chordata; class Actinopteri; order Cichliformes; family Cichlidae; genus Haplochromis; species Haplochromis burtoni. Next base: position 362,845 of record NW_024582887.1, on the reverse strand, counting down.
CACCAACTACAAGCCTAAAACCCCCCACTCCACTGATGACTTGCTCTTGGCCAACACCCTTAACGACTTTTACTGCCGTTTTGACGAGCCATCAGGCAGCCTTCACACCTCCAACGGCCCCAACAATAGAGATACTTTGGACATTCATTCCCCCACCTCTCCCCTCTCCATAGAGATTGAAAATGTGACGTCATTCAGGGGTAAAACCGCAAAGGATTCTGGGAACTCGTGGCAAGCGGTACTAGCGCACACAGGCTTTCAATTGAAATCAGTCACACAGCGATAAAAAGAAACACAAAAAATGGCAAGAAGCTGTTGTATTATTAACTGCAATAGCCGGTCGCATGACAGCCACGGGAAGCCGACGGGTAAAGAGATCGGTTGTTATCGGATTACGTCGTTGAAGAGAAATTGTTCGAGCCATGTTTCCGAAGTAACAAAGAGGCGACGGATGGCCTGGATTGCAGCCATTCAAAGACCAAATATAACGTCCCAGAACACTCCAGCTCACAGGTTAGTCTGCTCCAAGCATTTACACAAAGGTCAGAGTTTTGTAGTAGTTAATACGTCATTTTCATAACATAATTGGTGATATAGGTTACAAGCAAGTCTGGCGCTGAACAGAAATTGTCGCGCTATGCTCCTTTATTTATTGTGCATAAATAGTGAATTGTCCTGACACAATATTGCGTTTCGCTTCTGTTATTATGGTACATTGACAAAAACATATACTTTTATTCACAGGATAAAACAGTTTTTTGTATCACTAATTGCCCAGTACGATTACAGCATACAATATTATTGTCACTGCTACATTTCTGTGATGCGTACCAGAAATTATTTCCACTACTAATTAATTACCGTTGAGCTCAAAGCCTATTAATAAACTGTTAACGAATGTGTATTTATGAAGACAATTTGTGAGACTGGTAAACTTACCTTTGTTCGTACGATGGTCTTTCATTCTACACGTGCATTTCAAGGTCCTGTACCCATCCATCGGTAAACTGTACCTGGGCTTGTTGCAGTGACCTGAAGTTACTAAACTTCATGAGTGTATGCACTCACTCCAAGAACCATATAATTATAAATCTGAGCGTGGTGAAAGTTGGGCAGCACGCTAACGTCTTTTGTCCACTCTGTGTGCTCGTAAGGGTCTGACCCTTTCACTCCTTTGATTTTTTCCTCGTATCTTTTCTTTGACTTTTCATCAAGTCTGTCTTTGTACGGACCGGCATTGTTCTCCTTCGTTTTGTACATACCTTTTTTGGGGGGCAAAGAAAAAGCAAGAAGGTATTGGAACCGGAGAATGAACGTTTTGCGGTGCTGCAAATGCTTGCGTTTGATGCATTGCTTTGATTGTTTTGCCACTAGTACCTGGCATGCAATGCGCGAAAAGTCACGTGGTCTGTCAATCTCTATAGAGCCATCACCACCATCAAACACTTCACCTACAACACCCCCCTCCACACCCCACACCAAGGAGGATTTCACACCACCTTCTCCCACTACAACCCTTCATATTCATGAAGCAGATGTGATGAAACAGTTCAAGAGTCTGAATGCTCGAAAAGCTCCTGGCTCAGACGGTGTGTCTCCTGCCACCCTCAGACAGTGTGCAAACGAGCTGGCCCCAGTGTTTTATGGCATTTTCAACTCCTCACTGCAGGCATGTCATGTGCCTGCCTGCTTCAAGTCCTCTACCATGATCCCTGTCCCCAAGAAACCAAGGATCACTGGACTAAATGATTACAGACCTGTAGCTCTGACATCTGTGGTCATGAAGTCATTGGAGCGCCTGGTTCTCTCCTACCTCAAGACCCTCACAGCCCCCCTCCTGGACCCCCTGCAGTTTGCATACAGAGCCAGCAGGTCTGTAGACGATGCTATCAACTACACTTCATCCTGCAGCATTTGGACTCCCCAGGAACCTATGCCAGGATCCTGTTTGTGGACTTCAGCTCCGCCTTCAACACCATCCTTCCAGACATTCTCCAAAGCAAGCTTTCCCAGATGAATGTGCCTGATCCTATCTGCCGGTGGATTACTGACTTCCTGACGGACAGGAAGCAGCATGTGAGGCTGGGAAAGAACGTCTTAATGCTCAATTCCGATTTTTTTTGATCAAATCCGATTTTTTTGTCTGTTTGTTCACACTACAAATAAAATGTGACAGCAAACGCGCTCTAGTGTGAAGCGGCCCACATGTGGAAAAGAAGATGATGGCCCTTAATATTAAGACTTCGGACTTCGGAGTCAGCTGCTATAAGAAGATCATTGGTTATTTTTATAAGTGCTGTTTCAGTGCTATGGGAGGGGCAAAAACCAGACTGGAAAACATTGATTGCAAATGAAAAATCCTTCATTTGCAATCAATGACCTCATGACCCTATATAAACAGGAAGTACTGGGGCGGCCCTTCCCACACACCTGGTTTAGATATAGGACCTGAATAAATGAACAAACATGGTAAGTGTAACCAAAGCAACATAAAGAAATATAATTTACCAGACATTTGCCTGTGAACAGAAGAAAATTCAAATGACCTGATGGTTAACAGTATTTGCTTTAAAAACATATGCATAAATGTAATGGATGTAACTACTATTATGGTTGACTGTAAAATAACAAAGAATAAATTCTCAATATCGTTAAGGGACAAGTGGTAAATGAGTTCATGCCTAACCACTTTGTCACAGAGAGGTCAAGGACAGTGTAGTAATGGCAAGTTATTATTTACCTTGCAGCAGTGAAGCCACAAATGCAGTAGAAACACTGGTTGAGCATAGGAGCATTATATGATTAAAGGGCATCTGTCCTTCTGCCATCCAGCCCAACAGAGATGCCATTAGGGAAGCCAGCAGGCCCAGCACTGTAGCTTGTAGCTTGTTAAATGAAAAGAATAGTGAGAAAAAATCATTCCTGGCAGACATAATGTCATACTGCACAGATAAGCAGATATATTGAAATTTATCCATATATTTTGTCACAGTTTTTTATTTCCTTGTCTTTTTGAATGAAAATGATGTACCTGCTTGAGTGCCAGGTTTCCAGCAATCACCATCCACTTTTCTCTGGGAGATTCCATTTTTCCTGCATTCACCTGACAACATCAGACATTTTATCTCCTTAAAAAATGTGCTTCTACAATTTAATTACATGACAAACCCATTTAGCTGATGGAGATACTATCCATCTATCTTCTCTCGTTTATCCAATTCAGGGTTGCAGGAGGTCTGAAACCTATCCCATCTATCACAGGACAAAGGGTAGGGGACAGCATGGACAAACTTGTATACACTGAACAAATATACTATATAATCATATATACTGACATACACTATATGCCTACACTAGCGTTTTTATATATTGGACTCACCATGTGTCAAGAGATGTATTCTAAATACACTTCTTCAGCTGAGAGTCAGAGAGTGGAGACACACAGTTTTACTTGCAGCACGAGAGTGAGGGCTCCGGGACTCGACTCGCAAACGGGACACAAAAAAAAGAAAAAAAAAAGTGGTAATCACAATACAGTTACTCTGTTGAAATAAATAGATTTCACGGCAGTCATTTCCAGTTTCAAATATTATGCTATCCCCTCTCTATCTTTATCCAATTTTGATGATTTGGCACCGTTGGGTGCAGGTTTCGCTGCCAGCCCGGGTTTGAGTACAACCCGGAGCCCTTTTTTTAATTATAGTTTTTTATTTACTCAATTCCCATCTGGGATGAATAGAGTTTCTCTGATTCTGATTTCTGGAAACCCAAACAAAACACGCAAAAAGAGGCTGTAATGTAAGCGTCCTGTTAATGGGGGTGGGGTCAGTTACACAATGGACCCAGAGCCAGCAGTGCACGGGCAGGAATGCATTTACAACACCACTTCATAAGAAAAATGGGATGGGATGAAAAGTCAGTACCTTCAATGTACTATGCTGTGTGATTTTTGTTACTGTTAATTAAGGAGCTTACATTGTTAGCTGGCATTACACGAGGTGAGTGCATAGACTGCAGACTGTTAGGCCGTTTCTAAATACTCATGTACACAAGTTCTCGCTAGTCCAGACTTCATAAGTTCACACAGCAGTCCAGACCTCCCAAGAACACAGTGCAATCGTTCTACAATTGGAAGTGCAGTGTATTGATGACATTGCTGCTTTGGAGTTTTTACTGCTGTCCCTTCTTAATTTAACTCTGATTAAAATTAATTAATTAAGGAAATTAATTTCCTGCAATGGAAATTACACATGACATAAAAATAATATACATGATGTAGTAGATTTCTTTGAGAAAAACCAAGATGATTTGAACTGAACAAAAATGTAAAATACAATCTGATCATTTTTGGAGCAGCCTTCGGGATCTACATGTATTAATATGCTGTTTTTAGACTTGATGCATTAACAACCTGCTAGCTGACTTTTCCAGGCAGCTTTTCACCATCACTAACCAGGTTAGTAAACTGTGACAGACAGTTTAGTTAGTTTGAACTGGTTAAATGCAAAGCTGTTTTACTGAAAGCATACATTAACTTCAAGGAGAGCCAAAACTAACATAAACAAAATGGCCCCAGTCTAAACAAAATCCCATTAAACTAACTAAATTACAAAAAAACCCACTTTCAAACCTGCAACTCAACTCCCTAATATATCAAGGAAAAAGAGGGTGTCTGTCACAGATTTCAACTGTATTAGCATTTTTCTCTGCCAAGGACTTGCAGGCGGAAATTAACTAATCTTTAAATCTGGGACAAGCCATCATTTACTGTGAGGTTAACTTACTGTGTGCACGATCCTTGAAAAAAATAAATAACATTTGCTCTGACCTTGAGTGATTCCCCTGGCAGCACCATGTCCTGGATGTCCTTCCTTGTCCTTCCAGCCTGTACAGGAGAGCAGGGTCTGGGGTTTTCTTTCCATTACTTTATATATAGTAATGAAAGGATGACTGGACTCCCTTTAAAAGGAAAAGGCATGTTGGTACAGCCAAACACCATTAAAATCTAAATCTATTTTTTTTACTTTTGCATTTACCTTTCATTATTTACTTACATGGTATGCTGCTGATATTCCAAACAGA
>NW_024582887.1:355165-356175 GCF_018398535.1 Haplochromis burtoni | reverse complement strand
TCAGAGACCCCAGAGGCAAAACAGACCTGATTCAGAGCAAATAAGAAAACAATGTCAGAAACACTACATGGCAATTAAAGAATATACTCTAATAATATAGTAATATGGTGACGGTACATGCAATGACAGAAAATGCTAATCAAATCAGAATGATGGTCACAGGTGATGCATGGTGTGAGAAAATGTGCTGACTCACTCCTAGTTGCTGTATGAGTCTGAGAGATGAAGCAGGGAGCACAGTCTGCTGGTCAAAGACTGCATGTTTGCACTGACACCACACACTATTACACACTATGACTTCATCTGCTAAACTACTTCCAACAACCTTCAAGTAAGGCCTTACTATGGTAAATATGGGTAAAATTGATCACCACATGCAATAATACGGTAAATTATATTAATTAAATAAAAATGGGGATATAGGAAACAATAAAAGAGAGTGGAAAACCCTTTTTATTTCCAAATATCCTGTAATTTAATGATAAATTCTATTTCATTATGTAGCAGGATTGTCACAGCGTTTATTTCTCTGATTGACGTGTTCCAGTGGACTTCAAAGTCAGGAAAGTCATTGAGTTGGAGAGTGGAGCTAAATTATCATCCACTCCAATTACTTACAATTTGGAATCTGTATAATCATCTCCTCTTAAATCTGATAGAGTGTCCTTTTTGTTTGGAGCATGGAAGTATGCTGTACATACTTGTGTTTACCTGCTCATGATCTGAGTCATAACAGAATTATAGCTTAAAGGCTTTATTCTTGACAAAAAGTGAAGCAATGATGCTAAACAGTCATTCTGTCAAGATCTCTGTTGGTAGCTCATCACAACCTGATGCACCGCTGCAGCCCCTGACATGGGTCAGAAATGCTGAGTTCAACACTCGTGTCGTGCTATTGAGCGCCAGCATAAAAGCTCAAATGTGCCTTTCATAAGGTAAATGTAGTTTTTACTGAACAGTTGTGAAGACATGTTTTGATAGCTTAATGAAAATCACGTCTCTCTTTTTCA
>NW_024582887.1:350919-352740 GCF_018398535.1 Haplochromis burtoni | reverse complement strand
AAATGAACCCCGATTTCTCTGTGTCAGCCCCTTTTATGCTACACAACTTGTACTACTGCCCTGGTTACCACTCACACTAGCACACATAGCTTAGCAACCACATTTCCTGTCCACTTCATGTCTGTACTCTGAGCCTTTATGTGATACACACAAAAACCACACCAGCAGAGTCACAGCAATGTGGCTGCAAATGAAGGAAATGCACCTACTTTCTAGACCTACTTTCTTTACAGCACGTACAAATATTTGTGTGTGTACTTTCCAGTTTTTATGTCTATTTACAAAGACATGCTTGCTTAAATACTTAATCACATCCTTGTAAGTAACAAACAGTTACAGACACTTCAGCAGAACTACTAAACTGTATTCACATTTAAAAATAGTTAGAAAGCAGAAAATAGAGAAGACATATTGTCATCTGCTTTTGCATTCAGACCTGACTTGTTCTCCACTTTGGTTCAGGAGGAGAGAGGAGTGTAGTGGTGGCTACTTGTGGTGGCTGAGAGTTACGGTACATTATTATCATCATTATTATTAAAGCTATGCATTATATCAGACAGCTGTAGTTAGCACCCTGCTAATCCAATGTAAAAGCAAATCAAAGCTGAAAGTCAGATCATAGTGTTGTACTTTGAATTAAAACGATAGTGTTACACTGTCAGTTACCACCATCGTGGGCATCTCTATGAGTTTATGAACAAAGAAACTGTGAATGCTAATAATCTACTTACAGCATCTATGGATGTCACAGTCACAAACCCAGATGTCTACTAGAAAATACCTGAGTTCTTTAAACTGTCACTTTTAACTTTTAACTCAAGGTTTTAAAAGCTCTCATCGTTTTCAAGTATTTCCAGGTGCAGCTTCTTCATTGAATGGCAGGAGCGCCCTCTGCCGTTTACATAGAGAAGGGAAAAAGTTCACAGCAACTGGCATTCCCAGGCAATCTCCCTCTCCCACTCAAGATTTATAGTTGAAATGGTAAAAAGGCAAGGGCTAACTTGACAGAATACAGAATAAAGTGAGAACAGAAAAAATATTTCTTTATTAACAAAAAAAGAGATGCAGTTGTTATTGCTAGATCGAGACTTGGCTACTGTTGGCTCTGATAGGGAAACAGCGAGATGGCAAATGTTAATGTAGAAGCACTACATTAGGAACATCCTAACTGAGTGAGTCAATCAACTAGAGCAGCTGTCTTTAATATGCACACACTTACAAAAACTTACACTTACAAAAACTTACACTTACAAAAACAAAGTAATTCTTGCTTAATTGGAAGACAGTGTCTTTTTACACTGTGTGTTTTTTGTCCTGTCTTCCTTCCCTCACCCCCAGTCAATGGCTAGGTCTGGTTCTGCCGGAGGTTTCTTCCTGTTAAAAGAGAGTTTTCCCTTCCCGCTGTCGCCAAGTGCTTGCTAACAGGGAGTCCTCTGATTGTTGGTTTTTGTTCTCTTTGCTATTGTAGGGTCTTTGGGATTTGGCTCCCTCTGTTGGTCAATGAGATCTTGTGTACTTGCAAATAACTGTTGTTATAAATAAGACCCTACTAGACTGGATGTCCTATGTACAATTGTGCATTGAACTGTACTATATGCGTTTTTTTTTTTTTTATTTCATTTTTGCACTTGGTAGTAATAATTTGTCATCTCACTTACTACTTGTCACAGCCTCCTGTGTTTCAGTTTACTTTACATACCACCAATTCACAACCATGGTTACATCAAGGTGCTTTATGCTGTAAAGAATCGACAATATTACAGAGAAAACCCCCCAAATCAGATGACTCCCTATGAGAAGCTCTCGGTGACAATGGGAAGG
>NW_024582887.1:343954-349621 GCF_018398535.1 Haplochromis burtoni | reverse complement strand
TGTACCTCTGGTGCAAATTACTGACCTCTGTCATCATTTTAGGTGGGGGAACTTGCACAATCGGTGGCTGACTAAATACTTTTTTGCCCCACTGTATTTGCAGGTAACTTTAATAAGGCCGACATAAAGACTGTACTCCCAAAGTTCTATCAGCATGTAAAATGTCCCACCAGGGGAGAGAACACTCTAGATCATATTTACTCCAACATCAAGCATGCATATTGTAGGGATTAGAGAAATTATTTTACTGCTATTGTCCAGATTACCATTGCATTAATAATACAGTTTACAGTATTGATATTGTATTCAGATGTTTAAACATATTGGTACCCAATTAGCCTTTATTACAGGTGCAGCTATAACCACCTTAAACTGTTGAGTTGAATCTATATTCTTAAATGCTTTTGAATGCTTTTTATAATCTTAAATGTTTATAGGCAGATTACATTGCATTATATGAAAGGCTCACCTTTGAATATAATCTGGGCCTAAAAGTCTTGACAGGAAACTGCAGGTTTGCAGTTATATAAGAATATACTTTTATATTCTTTTATTAAAGATCACTTCCTCCAGGGTGGAGAGCTTCATGCCAACAACCACAACCAGGCTCCACCATCAGCCAGCAGGCCCAGCCAGGCTCCCCCATCAGCCAGCAGGCCACAGCCAGGCTCCTCCATTAAGCTTCTAGTAGTGGTTCTTGCTTAAGAGATTTATTCAATATATTACACATATAGTTTCAGTTGTGTACGTGCTGGCCTTCTGTCTGATGAAAGGTTATGAGCAGAGGTGAGACAAAGTGCAGCTGAGGTCGTGACATATACACACACACACACACACACACACACACACACACACACACACACACACACACAGTTGATAGATTTAGTTATAGGTGAGAGGTTAATCATGTTTTTCTTGCAACTGCGAAACTGTCTCTGCAAAAAAGAACAGTTTCTTGCAGGATGTGGGCCTGATGTTTCAGACGATAAGCGAGTGTCCGGCAGCGACAGAAAGACACCTGCCGTGGAGACGGAGACAATGTTCTTTTCAAACTGTGTTAAAAGTCATTGTGGTTTTGATTTGACGTATGCATGTATTGTATCTGATGACGCATGAGGGGGCGTTAACCCTGATGAATCAAAAGCAATCTGAAGTGTCTTTTTGGGTGGAGATCTACAGCTGATGTTTTGCAGTGTACATCTCACCACGCTGCGTGTGGTCATTAAAATCAATTGTTTGACCAAGCTCTTCTGGACCATGGTTGTTTTTACTCTCCTCCTCAATATTTGAACCCTTAACAGAGTCATACCCCTCCCCCACCTTGGCCAGTCCGACCACCTCTCCCTCCTGCCTCTTCCCAGCCTACACCCCCCTCAAACACAGTGCCAGGCCCACCACAAAAACTGTTAAAAGCTGGCCTGAAAATGCTCTCTCCAAACAGCAGGACTGCTTCACAAAATCAGATTAGAATCAGAACACCAGGACCTAGAAACTTTCACAGGATCAGTACTGGACTATATCAAGTTCTGTATTGGAACTGTGACTGTGGACAAAAGCATTTGGGTTTTCCCAAATCAAAAACCCTGCATACTTTCACCAGAATCTTGAACCTCTCACTGATCAGGCAGCCATCCCATCCTAGTCACTCTTGGCCTCCCCCCTCTCACATGTGCCTGGATAAAGAACTTTCTTACAAACTGACTCGGCCCTCATCTCTCCTCCACTCGCACACTGAGCACTGGGTCCCCACAGGGCTGTGTGCTGAGCCCCCTCCAGTATTCTCTCTACACCCAAAAATAACCTGGAACTGAACACTAAGAAAACCAAAGAGGTCATTGTCGACTTCAGGAGGCACAGCACGGACTCAACCCCCCTATACATCCTCATCTCCGCTGACATCTCCTGGACAGACAACATCTCAGCAGTAGTCAAGAAGGCCGAACAGTGGCTGCACTTCCTGAGGGTCCTCAGGAAGTACAAGCTGGACTCCAACTTGCTGCTGACCTTCTACCGCTCGTCCATTGAGAGCCTGCTAACATACTGCATCACAGTATGGTATGGCAGCTGCACTAAGGCAGACAGAGCGAGGCTTCAGAGTGTAGTCGAGGCAGCACAGAAGATCATTGGCTGCCCTCTTCCCCTCCCTGATGGACATTTATTTCTCCTGCTGCCTCAGCAGAGCAGCACACATCATCAAAAACTGTTCCCAGCCTGGTTTTAGCCTCAGCACAAAGACCCACAGCCTCAAGAACAGATTCTTCCCAAAGGCCATAACCACCCTTAACTCATACATGCGCCAATAACACAGTCCCACCCCCAATTTTCCCATTTACCTCTATAAACCACGACCGTGCAATACCAAATTCTATGTGCAATAACCCGAATCGTATATACATAACACTATTTATTTACATATTTACTTTTTTACTCTGGATTTTATATTTGTACATTTTATATACTTTTTCTGTTAATACTGTTCAGATGTATATAGTGCTGCAGAACTGTGCACCCCCCAGCCCACCCACACATGTTTGCACTGAGTTGGAGATGCTCTGTATCTCACTGTACAACTGTATAGTGATATTTGACACTTTTTTAAATAATTCATTTCACACGTTAGATAACTACCGTACTAATAATGGATCATCCCGCCAGTGGAGTTACCTGTAACTCTTTCACCAATCAGATATAGCCATCCAGTCACATGACCAGTGTGGAGATACAGAAATTATTTTACTGCTACAATATAACCCGCATTATTAACATTGCATTAATAATATACCCTACAGCATTGATATTGCATTAAAGATGTTTATTAAAGCTACTGCCACCATATTAACCTTTTTATTACAGGTGCAGCCATAATAATTTTATACACATTGCATGTTTGTGCTCATTCAGAGTTGATGCTCAGTCTATTAAAGAAGGTATTAAGCTTCGTGAAGCGCTATGTCTTCACATACTGTGTAGGTGACTTGGAGCACAGAAGGATTGCGCACACGCTTACGACACACATATAATCCAGAAACCTGTCCGGCCAAGGGCCTGAAATTCATTTAGCTTCTAACCGCATTTTAGTTTGCTTAGTAACAGATGACAGAAGACAAGTCAAGAAAAGGACAAGCTCTCAGGGACCATCTAGGCTTGCAACTCATTGCCGTGTATGGAAGGTGTTATAGAAAGAGGAACTTCTGTGTCTGTTTTTAGCCATCTAAGATGTACCTTTTAATCTAATCGATGTATTTGATCTGTAGTCGACGTGAGAAGGGGCGTTAACCCTGATCTTATAAAATCATTTTCAAGTGTATTCTTAGCAGGAGTCGTGTGCTGATGTGATGCTGCATACTTCTTCTCCTGCGTGTGTTTTAATAAACTCATTGTTTGATTGCACTCTTCTGGGCTTCTGTTGGTTTGTTTCATTGCTCAACCTTTTTTGGATTCGGGACACCAGTTACAAACTGTGACGGGCAGGGCGGCCTAAGCCTTTCAAACTAGCAGACACACGGAAAGAAGAAACACAGAAGACAACTGACCCAAAAACTCTGTAACATAAAAATGAAACTAGATCTTATTGATTTACTGCAAAAGGACTCTAGAAGTAAAAGTTGCACGGCTTTTGTCTTGCAATCTAATCATTCAAATTAATGGGTAGTTTTGACAGTTTTTTGCTGCATTTTGACAGGTTTATGACTTATAGTTTGTAAACAAAAAAAAGGGGTCCAGCTGGAGATTATTATTAGTTATGGATTACTTTGACAACACAAATTGTCCAAAGTTTTAGAAATTCCTAATTAGTAAGATTTGTGGTTAATTTTTTGCACTATAACTTATTTTCATAAAAGCCATAAAAATGTCAAGTAGGATTTATTACTTTTAACTGTAAGACTGGCACAACAGCCATTGTTTCTGATCCTACGAGCTGACCCTGACTGTCAAAGTAATGAAGACGGCCTATAAGGTCTGGGAATAATGCCCAGAAAGTTATGTTATGTTATTGGTTGTCATTTTCTTTGTGTTCTTTTCCTTCTCTGTTGTTGTAAAGTTTTGTTTTATTGTTTATATGACTGTTCAACAAACTCTGTTCTTTTCCAGAGGGTCTTTTTTTAGCGATTTGATTTTTAATTGGATCTTTAAAAAAAATGAATCTACAAGTGACAGGTTTGATAAAGTTTATATACAAGATCCAACAGTTTCTCTCCAGCTAGCTTAAGTGTCTGGTTTTTCAAATACATACTAAGCCTTTAAACAACATATGTTTTCCAGATCGTCTTTCCTGTGCATCTCTGTGCATTCTTGTGTGTCATAAAATGCAAGTTGCAGAGTCAAATGGAGACTGGAATCTTTATTGAGGCAATGCATCCAAGAGAGGCATCATTAATCTCTGCAGGGAAGGGCAACAGGAGAAGATGCAAACTGAAACTTTAAATAGATACAGGAGGTATTTATGAAGAGTAGAAAGGCTGGGATTAAAGAGCACACCTTAAACTATGTGTGAGGATAACAAAAGAAGCAAAGCAAAGGACAAGGCACCAGATACAGAGGACTAACAAAATAATACAGGAAGGAAGTGAATGGAGAATCTACAGTCGTTGCTCTGAACACTGAAAAGTCAACTCTGCTAGGTTTTACAATGGGTGATTTGCACTACCGTAACTCTTCGACCAGTTGGGACTTAGGAGACATTTCAAATGGTTAGTGAAAGAGAAGACGAGGTTTATGAAACATTACATGTGCATCATTAGAATGCACGAGCCATGACGGTTCAATCACAGGTAAGAATTGATGACGCATGAAGCAGAGATGCGGGTGAGGAGAAGTGGCAATGCCTAAAAACACCTGGAACTTTGTAATATAAAAGGGACAATATATAAAAAAACAGAGTGGTCTTAGGCTCAAAAAATGTTTTTGTACATATTTAGTATAGTTCATATTTAAAGCTGATGTTGTGTTACATTCGTTCATGTTGAATATCAGTTTCCACTTAACTATAAATCTGAAAAAACTGAGTCCATATTTTGTGTTTTTTCCCCACTTTAAACTGTTCCGTTGTCATAACAATACAATAATGTAAAATGACTGTCAGATATTGAAAGCGGAGGTTATTCTGAAAAGTGCAAAAACATTCACTTATAGTATGATTTCTGACCCTTTTACAGCCAAAATTACCAAAAAAGTCCAGGCTGCCTGTATGATACTTGGTAAATAAAGAGTTAATAAGGTAGTATGCTTTATTCCTACAGTGTCATTTGACTTCTAAACAATAGCGGTTTATTAAGGTATACATAGCAAGAAAAGGAAGCAGTTTACTATCAATTATTTACTATCTATTATAAAACACTACTCTTAAGCAGTGGTGTTTCAAAGACATCATTATGTTCTGACTTTATTGAGTTGCATTTTGGTAAAACCTATATGGATTTGGTAAAGTGATCAGAATAGGATTCCCTTAACTGGCAGTAATGTGTTTGAAAGTTCTACTGTGTGAAAAAAGATCTTGACTTTCTTTATTTATAACTTTATTATTTAAGTTTATTTCTGTTCATACTTTTAACTGTTGAAAATTATTCTGATAATTTAATCACCAAAACCAATCTCTGATGATAACGCCTCTGTGGTGTGTGTGTGTGTGTGTGTGTGTGTGTGTGTGTGTGTGTGTGTGTGTGTGTG